>NC_054500.1:23486652-23554152 GCF_017639515.1 Carcharodon carcharias
CAGGTGCAGACTCGATGGGCCGAAGGGTCTCTTCTGCACTGTGTGATTCTGTGATTCTGTAATACTTATTGTCATACAGCGAGGTCTCTCACAGCACTGGCAATAGCCCATGCTCCCTCTCTGTCTTCCCAAGACCTCCCTCTTACACACAGTTTTTAAAATATTCTGTCCCAGGATGTAAGCATCACTGGCTAGACCAGCATTTATTGCCCATCCCTAATTGCCCCTTGAGTAGGTGGGGGTGAGCTGCCTTCTTGAGCCACTGCAGTCCATGTGGTGTAGGTACACCCACAGCGCTGTTAGGGAGGGAGTTCCAGGATTTTGACCCAGCGACTGTGAAGGAACGGCCGATATATTTCCAAGTCAGGATGGTGGGTGGCTCGGAATTGATTGTGAGAGGGGCAGAATTTTACCAGGAAATCGGGTTTGTCACGGCCCATTCATGCGAGTTGGTCTATGTGCGAGTGGCTGTTTGGGAATAACGCTGCTCTCAGGGCAGAAGCTGAAGGATAATCGCACCCTCGAGTCCCTTTAGTTTCAGAAAAATTTGCAAATCACATTTGCTATTCTCATCTTATGCGCTCTTTGTGCAATTATGAATCTGCTTCAGAAAATTCCTGCTCCCAAAAATCCTTGGCCTCCTCTCTCTCGCAAATCTTTGTACAATCTGTCTTTTGCTGTAACTGTTGTTCTCATGGTCTCCCAGGACCTCTCGTTAGCTCCATGCATTTTTCTCGGGAGCATGTTTATACTGGACAGGAACATTCTAATTTAGAGCCTTTCATTTGCCCTCAACCAGAGTTCCTGGTAATTTCCCTTCGATTTTCTCTCCTATCTTTGAAATTTGCTTTAAGATTTTATATCTGATAATCGTTCCCCATCCTTGCCGATAATAACCTATTTAAATGTAATCACATTTACCTGACCTCAGAGGCTACGTGACAGATTACAGGTGGTTAGTCAATAAAAGCAGGGTTAGTTACCACTTAAAATTAGAGTAAAAGAGCTCAGGTTTGTAGCAGTCCTAAGGCAGAACAGCAACTCAGGACTACGCAGCCTATTTATTCGATGGCATGCAATCTCTTTTATTTCTGCTCTGATACAATGGGTAGCTTGCTCTCTCTCAGCTCTGAGCCACAAGGTTGTGGGTTCAAGCCCCTTCCCAGGGGCTTGAACAGAAACCCAGGCTGACACTCCCACTGCAACACTGAGGGAGTGCTGCTCTGTCAGAGGTGCTGTCTTTCAGATGAGCTGTTAAACCGAGGCAGCATTTGGAGGTAAAAGACCCCACAACACGATTCCGAAGAAGAGCGGAGGGTGGGCGGGGGGGAGCATTTTCCTGGCCAGTGTTTACCCCTCAACCAACAGCATCAAAACAGACCCGGTCATTATCACGTTTCTTGTTTGTGGGAGCTTGCTGTGCACAGAACTTGTCTGCCTCCTTTCCTACATTACAACAGTGTCTACACTTCAAAAGCATTTCACTGGCTGTAAATCCACCTTGGGACACCCTGAGGTTGGGAAAGGCGCTATAGAAATGCAAGCCTTTCTTTATGAACATCCCGATATGGTGGGTAGAAGGGCAGATGCTCAGCCGAAAGTGGGTCACCCCATATTGGAAACGAAAGCAATGCCTTGGCAATAAAGACAGACCCTTCTGGAAATACTCAGCAGGTCAGGCAGCAGATGTCGAGAGAGAAAAGCAGAGTCAACCTTTCAGGCAGAAGACCTTTCATTAAAGTATCTTGCGGTACATGGTCAAAATCTGACACAAACATCAGGATATATGGGGCCCCGTGCCTGTTTAATGTCCTCACTGCAATACTGGCCAGGACAGACTGGACTGTGTCTAGTCCCTGACCTTGTACAATACGCCATCCATCGCAGAGTACAGGCTGAGGCCACCATAAACAGTAGAATCACAAAATTCCGATTGTTGACGCCTCTCGATTAATAATTCATCTCCGGCAGCCGATGTCTCTTGCCTGAAAGGGCTTTATGTCTGTGACCACGAGGGACTCAGTCCGAGCGGCTTCTGCTTCGTGGGAGGCTGATCCAAGCCCCGTGATCACAGATGTGAAATGAAAACTTGGAAGGCAGAGAACTGCACAAACACTTTGGAAACAACCAATGTTGGGAGTGTTTACAACAGATTTATCTCTGCTTTGATCTAAGCTGCCTCACTCCATGAATTGTTGAACTTTCCCACATGAAGAGCATCTCAACAAGTGCCTAATAACATATCAAACTTTCTTACTGTTCCAGGGACTTACTGCAAAAACACGATACATTTTTGTCACACTGATACCAGCCCAAATCTGTCGACGTTTCTGCAGGAATAAAACTGCAACTTTTAGATGCTCTTTTGCCTGTATTTGTTCTGTATATTTGCTCTGTGTTTTCTATGTATTTGCCTGTGTGTGTTTGGTGTATTCTCCTCTGTGTGTTTGGTGTATTCTCCTGTGTGTGTTTGGTGTATTCTCCTGTGTGTGTTTGGTGTATTCTCCTCTGTGTGTTTGGTATATTCGCCTGTGTGTGTTTGGTGTATTCTCCTCTGTGTGTTTGGTGTATTCTCCTCTGTGTGTTTGGTGTATTCTCCTGTGTGTGTTTGGTATATTCACCTGTGTGTGTTTGGTGTATTCTCCTGTGTGTGTTTGGTGTATTCTCCTGTGTGTGTTTGGTGTATTCTCCTCTGTGTGTTTGGTGTATTCTCCTATGTGTGTTTGGTGTATTCTCCTCTGTGTGTTTGGTGTATTCTCCTCTGTGCGTTTGGTATATTCGCCTGTGTGTGTTTGGGGTATTCTCCTGTGTGTGTTTGGTGTATTCTCCTGTGTGTGTTTGGTGTATTCTCCTGTGTGTGTTTGGTATATTCACCTGTGTGTGTTTGGTGTATTCTCCTCTGTGTGTTTGGTGTATTCTCCTCTGTGTGTTTGGTATATTCACCTGTGTGTGTTTGGTGTATTCTCCTATGTGTGTTTGGTATATTCACCTGTGTGTGTTTGGTGTATTCTCCTGTGTGTGTTTGGTGTATTCTCCTGTGTGTGTTTGGTGTATTCTCCTGTGTGTGTTTGGTGTATTCTCCTCTGTGTGTTTGGTGTATTCTCCTCTGTGTGTTTGGTGTATTCTCCTGTGTGTGTTTGGTACATTCACCTGTGTGTGTTTGGTGTATTCTCCTGTGTGTGTTTGTTGTATCCAACTGTGTGTGTTTGGTGTATCTGCCTGTGTGTGTTTGGTGTATTCTCTTGTGTGTGTTTGGTGTATCCACTGGTGTGTGTTTGGTGTATCCGCCTGTGTGTGTTTGGTGTATTCACCTGTGTGTGTTTGATGTATTCTCCTGTGTGTGTTTGGTGTATTCTCCTCTGTGTGTTTGGTGTATTCTCCTCTGTGTGTTTGGTGTATTCTCCTCTGTGTGTTTGGTGTATTCTCCTGTGTGTGTTTGGTGTATTCTCCTGTGTGTGTTTGGTGTATTCTCCTCTGTGTGTTTGGTATATTCGCCTGTGTGTGTTTGGTGTATTCTCCTGTGTGTGTTTGGTGTATTCTCCTCTGTGTGTTTGGTGTATTCTCCTGTGTGTGTTTGGTATATTCACCTGTGTGTGTTTGGTGTATTCTCCTCTGTGTGTTTGGTGTATTCTCCTCTGTGTGTTTGGTATATTCACCTGTGTGTGTTTGGTGTATTCTCCTATGTGTGTTTGGTATATTCACCTGTGTGTGTTTGGTGTATTCTCCTCTGTGTGTTTGGTGTATTCTCCTGGGTATGTTTGGTATATTCACCTGTGTGTGTTTGGTGTATTCTCCTGTGTGTGTTTGGTGTATTCTCCTGTGTGTGTTTGGTGTATTCTCCTGTGTGTGTTTGGTGTATTCTCCTCTGTGTGTTTGGTGTATTCTCCTCTGTGTGTTTGGTGTATTCTCCTGTGTGTGTTTGGTACATTCACCTGTGTGTGTGTTTGGTGTATTCTCCTGTGTGTGTTTGTTGTATCGAACTGTGTGTGTTTGGTGTATCTGCCTGTGTGTGTTTGGTGTATTCTCTTGTGTGTGTTTGGTGTATCCACTGGTTTGTGTTTGGTGTATCCGCCTGTGTGTGTTTGGTGTATTGTCCTCTGTGTATTTGGTGTATTTTCCTGTGTGTGTTTGGTATATTCACCTGTGTGTGTTTGGTATATTCACCTGTGTGTGTTTGGCGTATTCTCCTGTGTGTGTTTGGTGTATTCTCCTGTGTGTGTTTGGTATATTTGCCTGTGTGTGTTTGGTGTATTCACCTGTGTGTGTTTGGTGTATTCTCCTGTGTGTGTTTGGTGTATTCTCCTGTGTGTGTTTGATATATTCACCTGTGTGTGTTTGGTGTATCTGCCTGTGTGTGTTTGGCGTATTCTCCTGTGTGTGTTTGGTGTATTTGCCTGTATGTATTTGGTGTATTCATCTGTGTGTATTTGGTATATTCACCTGTGTGTGTTTGGTGTATTTGCCTATGTGTGTCTGCTATATTTGCCTGTGTGTGTTTGGTGTATTCTCCTGTGTGTGTTTGGTGTATTCTCCCGTGTGTGTTTGGTGTATTCTCCTCTGTGTGTTTGGTGTATTCACCTGTGTGTGTTTGGTGTATTCACCTGTGTGTGTTTGGTATATTCACCTCTATGTGTTTGGTGTATTTGCCTATGTGTATTTGTTATATTCGCCTGTATGTGTTTGGTGTATTTGCCTCTATATGTTTGGTGTATTCTCCTGTGTGTGTTTGGTGTATTCACCTGTGTGTGTTTGGTGTATTCTCCCGTGTGTGTTTGATGTATTCTCCTGTGTGTGTTTGGTGTGTTTTCCTGTGTGTGTTTGGTGTATTCTCCCGTGTGAGTTTGGTGTATTCACCTGTGTGTGTTTGATATATTCACCTGTGTGTGTTTGGTGTATTCTCCTCTGTGTGTTTGGTGTATTCTCCTGTGTGTGTTTGGTGTATCCACCTGTGTGTGTTTGGTGTATCCGCCTGTGTGTGTTTGGTTATTTTCCTGTGTGTGTATGGTGTATCCGCCTGTGTGTGTTTGGTGTATTCTCCTGTGTGTGTTTGGTGTATTTGCCTCTGTGTGTTTGGTGTATTCTCCTGTGTGTGTTTGGTGTATTTGCCTGTATGTATTTGATATATTCACCCGTGTGTGTTTGGTGTTTTTGCCTATGTCTGTTTGCTATATTTGCCTGTGTGTGTTTGGTGTATTCTCCTGTGTGCGTGTGGTGTATTCTCCACTGTCTGTTTGGTGTATTCACCTGTGTGTGTTTGGTGTATTCACCTGTGTGTGTTTGGTATATTCACCTCTATGTGTTTGGTGTATTTGCCTATGTGTGTTTGTTATATTCGCCTGTGTGTGTTTGGTGTATTTGCCTCTATATGTTTGGTGTATTCTCCTCTGTTTGTTTGGTGTATTCTCCTACGTGCGTTTGGTGTATTCTCCTGTGTGTGTTTGGTGTATCCTCCTGTGTGTGTTTGGTGTTTTCTTCTGTGTGTGTATGATGTATCCCCCTGTGTGTGTTTGGTGTATTTTCCTGTGGGTGTTTGGTGTATTTGCCTGTGTGTGTTTGGTGTACTCACCTGTGTGTGTTTGGTATATTATCCTGTGTGTGTTTGGTGTATCCTCCTGTGTGTGTTTGGTGTTTTCTTCTGTGTGTGTATGATGTATCCCCCTGTTTTTTTTTGGTGTATTTTCCTGTGGGTGTTTGGTGTATTTGCCTGTGTGTGTTTGGTGTACTCACCTGTGTGTGTTTGGTGTATTTGCCTGTGTGTGTTTGGTATATTATCCTGCGTGTGTTTGGTGTATCTGCCTGCGTGTATTTGGTGTATTCATCTGTGTGTATTTGGTATATTCACCTGTGTGTGTTTGGTGTACTCACCTGTGTGTGTTTGGTATATTTGCCTGTGTGTGTTTGGTTTATTATCCTGTGTGTGTCTGGTGTACTCACCTGTGTGTGTTTGGTGTATTCACCTGTGTGTGTTTGGTGTATTTGCCTGTGTGTGTTTGCTGTATTTGCCTGTGTGTGTTTGGTTTATACACCTGTGTGTGTTTGGAGTATTCACCTGTGTGTGTTTGGTGTATTTGCCTGTGTGTGTTTGGTGTATTCTCCTGTGTGTGTTTGGTGTATTCTCTTCTGTGTGTTCAGTGTATTCTCCTGTATTTGTATTGATCCCTTCCCTCTTCATGCAATGGACTGTAAGTTCAACAACTGTTCTGCTTTTTTTAGTAAATTCTGACAACATATTCTAATTTCACCTGTTTCATGAGGATGTAACTCATTAACCACACACCCCACTTCTCTAAAGACATAGCCAATGTTTCTGCCTCATCACGTTCTCCACCAAGAGTACCCAGTCTGTTCTCTCTTTCTGTCTTTTCATCCCCACCTTAACCTCACCTTTTGATAATTGTGTGTGATTCTCTCTCTCTCTCTCTCTCTAGCTATCTATGTTGGTCTTTCTGTCCCAGTCTCTCAGTTTCCCTTTTCTGTCTTCTCTCAGCGCCATTCTCTCTTTCTATCTCTCTCTCTTTTTCTAGTGCCCTGTAAACCATCAGTCAGTATTCAGCGTTTCTGTAAATTGCAGAGAAGCCTGTCACTGTAGGGTCACTGGGTGCTTTGAGTGTCCGAACACAGAGAGGACATGATAGCAGTCACAGAATCACCTTCTCACCTGCTTAGAGTTGAAGAATACACGGTGTGAATTCTACAATCTGCTGCATCTCCCTCTCGAGACATCATTTTAAAAAAAAACCTTGGCTGTTAATTCGTTTGGATGAAGCAAAACCACACCTAAAAAAACTTCAGAAAAATATCAAACTTCTCTTTGGGACATTGAAAGCAGCTCACTCATGCTGCCTGGTGGCCGTGTCAGGAACAGCATCAGTAGCAGCTGGGCAAAAGGAAAGGTTTGCATTTAGACAGTGCCTTTCACGACCTCAGGATGTTCCCAAAAGCCAGAGCAGCACCCATGAAGTGTTGTCGCTGCTGCAACATAGGAAATGCAGCAGCAAATTTGGCACAGCAAGATTCCACAAACAGCAATGACCAGATCACCTGTTTATTTAGTGATGTTGATCGAGGGACAACCGAGACACTGGGCAAAATGCTCCTGCTCTACTTTGAAACAGTGACTGTGGAGTCTTTTGCCTCCACCTGTGAGGGAAGGTGGGGCCTTGAATTAATGTCAAAAAGAGAAGCTTGAGATATTTTTACAAGTCTTACTTTGAGGCGTGGATTTGTTTCATTGCACTGAGTTAACAAAGATTTTTTTCATTAGTAAGTCTCGGACTAGCATTGGAAAAGGTGGGAGGGGGTTGCAGTAAGCTGAAGAATTCACAGCAGAATTAACAACAACAACTTGTATTAAAAAGCACCTTCAACACACGAAAACATCCCAAAGCAGAGGCACTGGCAATAATCTTTCAATGCTCCCTGGATTTGGGAGAGGTGCCGGAGAACTGGAGAATTGTAAACATTATGTCCTTGTTCAAAAAAGGCTGTAAAGATCTGCCCTGTAATTACAGACCAGTCAGTTTCACTAGAAAGAATTATTCGGGATGGAATTAATAGTCACATGGAAAAATGTGAATTGATTCAAAAGAGTCAGCATGGATTTAATAAAGGAAAATTGCGTCTAACTAATTTGCTGGAGTTTTTTGAAGGGGTAACAGAGATGGTTGTTGAGGTCAAGGCCATTGATGTGGTGCATATGGACTTCCAAAAGGTGTTCAATACAGCGCCACACAACAGACTTGTGAGGAAAGCTATAAGTCATGGAATAAAAGGGTCAGTAGTAACAGGGATACAAAATTGGCTAAAGGATAGGAAACAGGGAGTAAGGGTTAATGGGTATTTATCGGGCTGAAGGAAGGTTTGTAGTGGAGTTCCCCAGGGGTCGGTATTGGGACCCTTGCTAGATCATATAAATGATCTAGATCTTGGTGTGCAGGGGATAATTTCAAAGTTTGTGGACAACATAAAACTTAGGGGAATTGTAAACTGTGAGGAGGACAGTGTAAAACTTCAAAAGGACATTGACACGTTGGTGGAGTGGGCAGAGAGGGGGCAGATGAAGTTCAATGTGGAGAAATGTGAGATGATACACTTTGGTACAAAGAACACGGAGAGACAGTATAAAATAAAGGATATTATTCCAAAGGGTGTGCAGGAGCAGAGAGACCTGGGTGTATACGTACATAAGTCATAAAAGGTGGCAGAACAGGTAGAGAGAGATGTTTCTAAAGCATACAGTGTTCTAGGCTTCATTAATAGGGTCATAGAATACAAAAGCAGGGAGGTTATGATGAACTTATCTAAGACACTGGGTTAGACCTCAGCTGGAGTATTTTATACAGTTCTGGGCGCCACACTATAGGAAGGCTGTGAACACATCGGAGAGAGTGCAGAAGAGATTTATGAGAATGGTTCCAGGGATGAGAAACTTCAGTTATGAGGAAAGGTTGGAGAAGTTGGGACTCTTCTCCTTGGAGAGGAGAAGGCTAAGAGGAGACTTGATAGAAGTTCTCAAAATCACGAGGGGTTGGGACAGAGTAGATCGAGAGAAACTGTTCCTGCTCATAAATGGATGGAGAACCAGAGGGCACAGTTTTAAAGTGTTTTGCAAAAGAAGCAAATGTGAGGTGAGAAAAAACTTTTTCACCCAGCGAGTAGTTAGGGTTTGGAATGCATTGCCTGGAAGTGTGGAGGAAGCAGGTTCAATTGAGACATTCAAGAGGGCATCGGATGGTTATTTAAATAGAATCAATGTGCAGCGTCATGGGGAAAAGGCAGGAGATTGGCACTAAGTTAAAATCCTCAGAGAGCTGGCGCTGACACGATGGGTCAAATGGCCTTTTACACCCTAACGATTCTGTGATTCTGTGAAAGCCCGCCACAGGAGAGTTAGGAAGCAAAACTTGACAGCGAGACACGTAGGGAGATATTAGGACAGGTCATCAAAAGATGCAGGTGTTAAGGAGCATCTTAAAGGAGGAGAGAGAGAGAGACGGAGAGGTTTAGGGAGTGAATTCCCGAGCTCAGGGACCCAGGTAGCTGAAGGCACAGTGAGGTGATGGAAATTAGCAGGACGCAGAGTGAGAAGATTAGGGTTTCAAACACACAGGATACGCCAGGCATCGCAGTGAGCAGCTGGCTCTGTGTTTGTTTCTCGAACGGTGATTATTTCTTTCTGAAGGTAACGGTGAGCAAAGGTGCTTAAAGTCACATGAGCCTGGATCGGATTAATTACCGCGGGATTACAGCACCAAAATTAGCTTCCGATGGAGGTAGCGTGAGGAGCGAGGGTGGATCGGCAGAGGGACAGGACTCAGTCAGGAATCTCCTGCTTCCTGCAAGTTCACCCCTGGAGCCCGGCGCGTCTTCGGGAATGTTCTAGAAGGAGAGCCCTGAGGGAGCGGGGGGGATGGCTAGCTCAGATACCCCGGAGCCGGTGACGTTGATGCCCCAGTTGACTGCGTTCCTGCGGCAGGTCGTCAAGGAGACCGAGCGGGTGGTCTCCTATTTCTTCAAGGGCGGCGAGATGGAAGAGGTTGGCACCCACCTGGAGAACCCAGTGACCTTCCTGGAGCAGGACCACGGCAGCGGGAATGGGCTGAGGTACGGGCTGGGCGCCATGCAGGGGTGGAGGGTGGAGATGGAGGACACCCACTGCACCGCCTCCTGCCTGCCCGCCCCGCTGGGCGCCTGGTCCTTCTTCGCCATCTTCGACGGGCACGGGGGGTCGAGGGTCGCCCGCTACTGCTCGGAGCACCTGCTGGGCCAGGTGGTGAGCAACTGGGGCGCGGAGGAGGGGGGCCGGCCCTCGGTGGAGAGGGTGAAAAGCGGGACCCGGGCAGGCTTCCTGCAGATCGACAGCCGCATGCAGCGGCACTGGCGCCGCTCCGGCGGGCGCTGCGGCGGCTCCACAGCCGTGGCCGTGACCGTCTCGCCCACCCACCTCTACTTCGTCAACTGCGGCGACTCGCGGGCTGTCCTGTGCCGCGGCGGCAGCACCCGCTTCTACACCGAGGACCACAAGCCCTCCCTCCCCCGGGAGCACGAGCGGATCCGGAGGGCGGGGGGCACAGTCACCCTGCAGCGGGTCAACGGCTCCCTGGCCGTCTCCAGGGCCCTGGGGGACTTTAGCTTCAAGGCCGCGGAGGAGAGAGGCCAGACCGAGCAGCTCGTCTCTCCCGAGCCCGAGGTCTACGAGATCGAGCGCTCCGACGAGGACCAGTTCGTCATCCTGGCCTGCGACGGCGTCTGGGACATAATCAGCAACGAGGATTTATGCCAGTTTGTCTGCTCGAGGCTCCAGCTCACTGAAAACCTCGAGGATGTCTGCAGCCAGGTTATTAACGTCTGCCTCTACAAGGTACAGCACAAAACCACTTGCCTTTGCGTAGAGCCTTTCGCTACCTAGGAATGCCCCAAAGTGTTTTACAGCCAATGAAGCATTTCTAAGAGGAGTCACCATTGTAATGTAGAAAATGCTGCAGCCAATATGCACACAGCAAGCTCCACCAACAGCAAGATGATAATGACCCACATCATCTGCTGTTTCGATGATGCTGGTTGATAGATAAATATTGGACAGGTTCCCAGCTCATCTGCACAATAATGTTATCTGGTATTCTATAAATAAACCCTCTGAACCGTTCAATTAGATTCCAGTCTGTAACTCACTCCCGGCTATCTGTTATTCTATATATAAACCACTCTGAACCCCTCGATTAGATTCCAGTCTGTATCTCACTCCCGGGTATCTGTTATTCTATATATAAACCCCCAAACCCCTCGATTAGATTCCAGTCTGTAACTCACTCCCGAGTATCTGTTATTCTATATATAAACCCCCTTGAACCCCTCGATTAGATTCCAGTCTGTATCTCACTCCCAGGTATCTGTTATTCTATATATAAACCCCACTGAACCCCTCGATTAGATTCCAGTCTGTATCTCACTCCCAGATATCTGTTATTCTATATATAAACCCCCCTGAACCCCTCGATTAGATTCCAGTCTGTAACTCACTCCCGGGTATCTGTTATTCTATATATAACACCCCCGAACCCCTCGATTAGATTCCAGTCTGTAACTCACTCCCGGGTATCTGTTATTCTATATATAAACCACCCCGAACCCCTCAATTAGATTCCAGTCTGTAACTCACTCCCGGGTATCTGTTATTCTATATATAAACCACCCCGAACACCTCGATTAGATTCCAGTCTGTAACTCACTCCCGGGTATCTGTTATTCTATATATAAACCACCCCAAACGCTTCAATTAGATTCCAGTCTGTAACTCACTCCCGGGTATCTGTTATTCTATATATAAATCCCCGAACCCCTTGATTAGATTCCAGTCTGTAACTCACTCCCGGGTATCTGTTATTCTATATATAAATCACCCCGGACCCCTCGATTAGATTCCAGTCTGTAACTCAGTCCCTGGTATCTGTTATTTGATATATAAACCCCCCCCAACCCCTCGATTAGATTCCAGTCTGTAACTCACTCCCGGGTACCTGTTATTCTATATATAAACCAACGTGAACCCCTCGATTAGATTCCAGTCTGTAATTCACTCCCAGGTATCTGTTATTCTATAAATAAAACCCCCAAACTCCTCAATTAGATTCCAGTCTGTATCTCACTCCCAGGTATCTGTTATTCTATAAATAAACCCCCAAACTCCTCAATTAGATTCCAGTTTGTAACCCACTCCCGGGTATCTGATATTCTATATATAAACTCCTTGAACCCCTTGATTAGATTCCAGTCTATTACTCATTCCCAGGTATCTGTTATTCTATAAACAAAACCCCCAAACTCCTCGATCAGATTCCAGTCTGTAACTCATTCCCGGGTATCTGTTATTCTATATATGAACCACCCAACCCTCTCGATTAGATTCCAGTCTGTAACTCACTCCCGGGTATCTATTATTCTATATATAAACCACCCAACCCTCTCGATTAGATTCCAGTCTGTAACTCACTCCCCGGGTAGCTGTTATTTTATGTATAAACCACCCCGAACCCCTCGATTAGATTCCAGTCTGTAACTCACTCCCGGGTACCTGTTATTCTATATATAAACCACCCCGAACCCCTCGATTAGATTCCAGTCTGTAACTTACTCCCCGGGTATCTGTTATTCTATATATAAACCACCCTGATCCCCTCGATTAGATTCCAGTCTGTAACTCGCTCCCGGGTATCTGTTATTCTATATATAAACCACCCTGATCCCCTCGATTAGATTCCAGTCTGTAACTCACTACCGTGCATCTGTTATTCTATATATAAACCATCGATCCCCTCGATTAGATTTCAGTCTGTAACTCAATCCCGTGCATCTGTTATTCTATATATAAACCATCAATCCCCTCGATTAGATTCCAGTCTGTGACTCAGTCCTATACTTTTGGATGTGTACTGATTGATCCTGTTTAATTCCCCAGGGCAGCTCTCAGGAGTTCCTGGGCTGGGGTCACAGTGCCTGAATCTCTGAATTGTGTTTGGGTTCCTCCTGCATGTTCAACAATTAATTAAATATCTGCGTCACGCAGTGTGTTTATCTCCGAAACTATCCTGACATTAATTCTCTGAAATAATCACCATGACAACCATTACATGGATTAAGGTCAAGCTACCTGTAAAACATCCCATAACAACAGATGCCAGCCCAGAATTAGTAGCAACACAGTGAACCTTCCCCCGCTTCAGCATTCCTCCCTCTGGTCAGGAGTGCTTGGAACCTGAGCAAAATTCAGGCTCAGGTTCACTGTGGCCCCCTGGGTTAGAGGGAGAGGAAATCAGCCAGGGTTCCTGCTCCCGATCACTGTCCAGTGATCCCTGGGTTAGAGAGAGAGGAAATCAGCCAGGGTTCCTGCTCCTGATCACTGTCCAGTGATCCCTGGCTTAGAGAGAGAGGAAATCAGCCAGGGTTCCTGCTCCTGATCACTGACCAATGATCCCTGGGTTAGAGAGAGAGAGAGAGAAGGGAAATCAGCCAGGGTTCCTGCTCCTGATCACTGTCCAGTGCTCCCTGGGTTAGAGAGAGAGAGAGGGGAAATCAGCCAGGGTTCCTGCTCCTGATCATTGTCCAGTGATCCCTGGGTTAGAGAGAGAGAAGGGAAATCAGCCAGGGCTCCTGCTCCTGGTCACTGACCGGTGACCCCTAGCTTAGAGAGAGAGAGAGAGAGAGAGATAGAGAAGGGAAATCAGACAGGGTTCCTGCTCCTGATCACTGACCGGTGACCCCTGGCTTAGAGAGAGAGAGAGAGAGAGGGGAAATCAGCCAGGGTTCCTGCTCCCAATCACTGTCCAGTGATCCCTGGGTTAGAGAGAGAGAGAGAGAGGAGAAATCAGCCAGGGTTCCTGCTCCTGGTCACTGTCCAGTGATCCCTTGGTTAGAGAGAGAGAGAGGGGGGAAATCATCCAGGGTTCCTGCTGCCGATCACTATCCAGTGATCCCTGGGTTAGAGAGAGAGACAGAAGGGAAATCAGCCAGGGTTCCTGCTCCTGATCACTGACCAGTGATCCCTGGGTTAGAGAGAGAGAGAGAGAAGGGAAATCAGCCAGGGTTCCTGCTCCTGATCACTGACCAGTGATCCCGGGGTTAGAGAGAGAGAGAGAAGGGAAATCAGCCAGGGTTCCTGCTCCTGATCACTGTCCAGTGATCCCGAGTTAGAGAGAGAGAGAGAAGGGAAATCAGCCAGGGTTCCTGCTCCTGATCACTGACCGGTGACCCCTGGCTTAGAGAGAGAGAGAGAGAGAGGGGAAATCAGCCAGGGTTCCTGCTCCCAATCACTGTCCAGTGATCCCTGGGTTAGAGAGAGTGGGGAAATCAGCCAGGGTTCCTGCTCCCAATCACTGTCCAGTGATCCCTGGCTTAGAGAGAGAGAGAGAAGGGAAATCAGCCAGGGTTCCTGCTCCTGATCACTGTCCAGTCATCCCTTGGTTAGAGAGAGAGAGAAGGGGGAAATCATCCAAGGTTCCTGCTGCCGATCACTATCCAGTGATCCCGGGGTTAGAGAGAGAGAGAGAGAAGGGAAATCAGCCAGGGTTCCTGCTCCTGATCACTGTCCAGTGATACCTGGGTTAGAGAGAGAGAGAGAAGGGAAATCAGCCAGGGTTCCTGCTCCTGATCACTGTCCAGTGATCCCTGGGTTAGAGAGAGAGAGGGGAAATCAGCCAGGGTTCCTGCTCCTGATCACTGTCCAGTGATCCCTGGGTTAGAGAGAGAGAGAGAGAAGGGAAATCAGCCAGGGTTCCTGCTCCTGATCACTGACCAGTGATCCCTGGGTTAGAGAGAGAGAGAGAGAAGGGAAATCAGCCAAGGCTCCTGCTCCTGGTCACTGACCGGTGACCCCTGGCTTAGAGAGAGAGAGAGAGAGAGAGAGAGAGAGAGAGGGGAAATCAGCCAGGGTTCCTGCTCCCGATCACTGTCCAGTGCTCCCTGGGTTAGAGAGAGAGAGAGAGAGGGGAAATCAGCCAGGGTTCCTGCTCCTGATCACTGTCCAGTGATCCCTTGGTTAGAGAGAGAGAGAGGGGGGAAATCATCCAGGGTTCCTGCTGCCGATCACTATCCAGTGATCCCTGGGTTAGAGAGAGACACAAGGGAAATCAGCCAGGGTTCCTGCTCCTGATCACTGTCCAGTGATCCCTGGGTTAGAGAGAGAGAGAGGGGAAATCAGCCAGGGTTCCTGCTCCTGATCACTGTCCAGTGATCCCTGGGTTAAAGAGAGAGAGAGAAGGGAAATCAGCCAGTGTTCCATCTCCTGATCACTGTCCAGTGATCCCTGGGTTAGAGAGAGTGGGGAAATCAGCCAGGGTTCCTGCTCCCAATCACTGTCCAGTGATCCCTGGCTTAGAGAGAGAGAGAGAAGGGAAATCAGCCAGGGTTCCTGCTCCTGATCACTGTCCAGTCATCCCTTGGTTAGAGAGAGAGAGAAGGGGGAAATCATCCAAGGTTCCTGCTGCCGATCACTATCCAGTGATCCCGGGGTTAGAGAGAGAGAGAGAGAAGGGAAATCAGCCAGGGTTCCTGCTCCTGATCACTGTCCAGTGATCCCTGGCTTAGAGAGAGAGAGAGAAGGGAAATCAGCCAGTGTTCCTGCTGCTGATCACTGTCCAGTGATCCCTGGGTTAGAGAGAGAGAGAGAGAAGGGAAATCAGCCAGGGTTTCTGCTCCTGATCACTGACCAGTGATCCCTGGGTTAGAGAGAGAGAGAGAGAAGGGAAATCAGCCAGGGCTCCTGCTCCTGGTCACTGACTGGTGACCCCTGGCTTAGAGAGAGAGAGAGAGAGAGAGAGAGAGAGGGGAAATCAGCCAGGGTTCCTGCTCCTGATCACTGTCTAGTGATCCCTGGGTTAGAGAGAGAGAGAGAAGGGAAATCAGCCAGGGTTCCTGCTCCTGATCACTGACCAGTGATCCCTGGGTTAGAGAGAGAGAGAGAGAAGGGAAATCAGCCAGGGTTCCTGCTCCTGATCACTGACCAGTGATCCCGGGGTTAGAGAGAGAGAGAGAAGGGAAATCAGCCAGGGTTCCTGCTCCTGATCACTGTCCAGTGATCCCGGGTTAGAGAGAGAGAGAGAAGGGAAATCAGCCAGGGTTCCTGCTCCCGATCACTGTCCAGTGCTCCCTGGGTTAGAGAGAGAGAGACAGAAGGGAAATCAGCCAGGCTTCCTGCTCCTGATCACTGACCAGTGATCCCAGGGTTAGAGAGAGAGAGAGAGAGGAAATCAGCCAGGGTTCCTGCTCCTGATCACTGTCCAGTGATCCCTGGGTTAGAGAGAGAGATGGGAAATCAGCCAGGGTTCCTGCTCCTGATCACTGACCAGTGATCCCTGGGTTAGAGAGAGAGAGAGAGAGGGGAAATCAGCCAGGGTTCCTGCTCCTGATCACTGTCCAGTGATCCCTGGCTTAGAGAGAGAGAGAGAAGGGAAATCAGCCAGGGATCCTGCTCCCGATCACTGTCCAGTGATCCCTGGGTTAGAGAGAGAGAACGGAAATCAGCCAGGGTTCCTGCTCCTGATCACTGTCCAGTGATCCCTGGGTTAGAGAGAGAGAGAGAGAAGGGAAATCAGCCAGGGTTCCTGCTCCTGATCACTGTCCAGTGATCCCTGGGTTAGAGAGAGAGAAGGGAATGCAGCCAGGGTTCCTGCTCCTGGTCACTGACCGGTGACCCCTGGCTTAGAGAGAAAGAGAGAGAGAGAGGGGAAATCAGCCAGGGTTCCTGCTCCTGATCACTGACCGGTGACCCCTGGCTTAGAGAGAGAGAGAGAGAGAGAGGGGAAATCAGCCAGGGTTCCTGCTCCCAATCACTGTCCAGTGATCCCTGGGTTAGAGAGAGTGGGGAAATCAGCCAGGGTTCCTGCTCCCAGTCACTGTCCAGTGATCCCTGGCTTAGAGAGAGAGAGAGAAGGGAAATCAGCCAGGGTTCCTGCTCCTGATCACTGTCCAGTCATCCCTTGGTTAGAGAGAGAGAGAAGGGGGAAATCATCCAAGGTTCCTGCTGCCGATCACTATCCAGTGATCCCGGGGTTAGAGAGAGAGAGAGAGAAGGGAAATCAGCCAGGGTTCCTGCTCCTGATCACTGTCCAGTGATCCCTGGGTTAGAGAGAGAGAGAGAAGGGAAATCAGCCAGGGTTCCTGCTCCTGATCACTGTCCAGTGATCCCTGGGTTAGAGAGAGAGAAGGGAAATCAGCCAGGGTTCCTGCTCCTGATCACTGTCCAGTGATCCCTGGGTTAGAGAGAGAGAGAGAGAAGGGAAATCAGCCAGGGTTCCTGCTCCTGATCACTGACCAGTGATCCCTGGGTTAGAGAGAGAGAGAGAGAAGGGAAATCAGCCAGGGCTCCTGCTCCTGGTCACTGACCGGTGACCCCTGGCTTAGAGAGAGAGAGAGAGAGAGAGAGAGAGAGGGGAAATCAGCCAGGGTTCCTGCTCCCGATCACTGTCCAGTGCTCCCTGGGTTAGAGAGAGAGAGAGAGGGGAAATCAGCCAGGGTTCCTGCTCCTGATCACTGTCCAGGGATCCCTTGGTTAGAGAGAGAGAGAAGGGGGAAATCATCCAAGGTTCCTGCTGCCGATCACTATCCAGTGATCCCGGGGTTAGAGAGAGAGAGAGAGAAGGGAAATCAGCCAGGGTTCCTGCTCCTGATCACTGTCCAGTGATCCCTGGCTTAGAGAGAGAGAGAGAAGGGAAATCAGCCAGGGTTCCTGCTGCTGATCACTGTCCAGTGATCCCTGGGTTAGAGAGAGAGAGAGAGAAGGGAAATCAGCCAGTGTTCCTGCTCCTGATCACTGACCAGTGATCCCTGGGTTAGAGAGAGAGAGAGAGAAGGGAAATCAGCCAGGGCTCCTGCTCCTGGTCACTGACCGGTGACCCCTGGCTTAGAGAGAGAGAGAGAGAGAGAGAGGGGAAATCAGCCAGGGTTCCTGCTCCCGATCACTGTCCAGTGCTCCCTGGGTTAGAGGGAGAGAGAGAGGGGAAATCAGCCAGGGTTCCTGCTCCCGATCACTGTCCAGTGCTCCCTGGGTTAGAGAGAGAGAGAGAGGGGAAATCAGCCAGGGTTCCTGCTCCTGATCACTGTCCAGTGATCCCTTGGTTAGAGAGAGAGAGAGGGGGGAAATCATCCAGGGTTCCTGCTGCCGATCACTATCCAGTGATCCCTGGGTTAGAGAGAGAGAGAGAGAGGGGAAATCAGCCAGGGTTCCTGCTCCTGATCACTGTCCAGTGATCCCTGGCTTAGAGAGAGAGAGAGAAGGGAAATCAGCCAGGGATCCTGCTCCCGATCACTGTCCAGTGATCCCTGGGTTAGAGAGAGAGAACGGAAATCAGCCAGGGTTCCTGCTCCTGATCACTGTCCAGTGATCCCTGGGTTAGAGAGAGAGAGAGAGAAGGGAAATCAGCCAGGGTTCCTGCTCCTGATCACTGTCCAGTGATCCCTGGGTTAGAGAGAGAGAAGGGAATGCAGCCAGGGTTCCTGCTCCTGGTCACTGACCGGTGACCCCTGGCTTAGAGAGAAAGAGAGAGAGAGAGGGGAAATCAGCCAGGGTTCCTGCTCCTGATCACTGACCGGTGACCCCTGGCTTAGAGAGAGAGAGAGAGAGAGGGGAAATCAGCCAGGGTTCCTGCTCCCAATCACTGTCCAGTGATCCCTGGGTTAGAGAGAGTGGGGAAATCAGCCAGGGTTCCTGCTCCCAATCACTGTCCAGTGATCCCTGGCTTAGAGAGAGAGAGAGAAGGGAAATCAGCCAGGGTTCCTGCTCCTGATCACTGTCCAGTCATCCCTTGGTTAGAGAGAGAGAGAAGGGGGAAATCATCCAAGGTTCCTGCTGCCGATCACTATCCAGTGATCCCGGGGTTAGAGAGAGAGAGAGAGAAGGGAAATCAGCCAGGGTTCCTGCTCCTGATCACTGTCCAGTGATCCCTGGGTTAGAGAGAGAGAGAGAAGGGAAATCAGCCAGGGTTCCTGCTCCTGATCACTGTCCAGTGATCCCTGGGTTAGAGAGAGAGAGGGGAAATCAGCCAGGGTTCCTGCTCCTGATCACTGTCCAGTGATCCCTTGGTTAGAGAGAGAGAGAGGGGGGAAATCATCCAGGGTTCCTGCTGCCGATCACTATCCAGTGATCCCTGGGTTAGAGAGAGACACAAGGGAAATCAGCCAGGGTTCCTGCTCCTGATCACTGTCTAGTGATCCCTGGGTTAGAGAGAGAGAGAGAAGGGAAATCAGCCAGGGTTCCTGCTCCTGATCACTGTCTAGTGATCCCTGGGTTAGAGAGAGAGATGGGAAATCAGCCAGGGTTCCATCTCCTGATCACTGTCCAGTGATCCCTGGGTTAGAGAGAGAGAGAGAGAAGGGAAATCAGCCAGGGTTCCATCTCCTGATCACTGTCCAGTGATCGCTGGGTTAGAGAGAGAAGGGAAATCAGCCAGGGTTCCATCTCCTGATCACTGTCCAGTGATCCCTGGGTTAGAGAGAGAGAGAGAAGGGAAATCAGCCAGGGTTCCTGCTCCTGATCACTGTCCAGTGATCCCTGGGTTAGAGAGAGAGAGAGAAGGGAAATCAGCCAGGGTTCCATCTCCTGATCACTGACCAGTGATCCTGGGTTAGAGAGAGAGAGAGAAGGGAAATCAGCCAGGGTTCCTGCTCCTGATCACTGACCAGTGATCCCTGGGTTAGAGAGAGAGATGGGAAATCAGCCAGGGTTCCATCTCCTGATCACTGTCCAGTGATCCCTGGGTTAGAGAGAGAAGGGAAATCAGCCAGGGTTCCATCTCCTGATCACTGTCCAGTGATCGCTGGGTTAGAGAGAGAAGGGAAATCAGCCAGGGTTCCATCTCCTGATCACTGTCCAGTGATCCTGGGTTTAGAGAGAGAGAGAGAAGGGAAATCAGCCAGGGTTCCTGCTCCTGATCACTGTCCAGTGATCCCTGGGTTAGAGAGAGAGAGAGAAGGGAAATCAGCCAGGGTTCCTGCTCCTGATCACTGACCAGTGATCCCGGGGTTAGAGAGAGAGAGAGAGAAAGGAAATCAGCCAGGGCTCCTGCTCCTGATCACTGACCAGTGATCCCTGGGTTAGAGAGAGAGAGAGAAGGGAAATCAGCCAGGGTTCCTGCTCCTGATCACTGACCAGTGATCCCGGGGTTAGAGAGAGAGAGAGAGAAGGGAAATCAGCCAGGGTTCCTGCTCCTGATCACTATCCAGTGATCCCTGGGTTAGAGAGAGAGAGAGAAGGGAAATCAGCCAGGGTTCCTGCTCCTGATCACTGTCCAGTGATCCCTTGGTTAGAGAGAGAGAGAGGGGGGAAATCATCCAGGGTTCCTGCTGCCGATCACTATCCAGTGATCCCTGGGTTAGAGAGAGACACAAGGGAAATCAGCCAGGGTTCCTGCTCCTGATCACTGTCTAGTGATCCCTGGGTTAGAGAGAGAGAGAGAAGGGAAATCAGCCAGGGTTCCTGCTCCTGATCACTGTCTAGTGATCCCTGGGTTAGAGAGAGAGATGGGAAATCAGCCAGGGTTCCATCTCCTGATCACTGTCCAGTGATCCCTGGGTTAGAGAGAGAGAGAGAGAAGGGAAATCAGCCAGGGTTCCATCTCCTGATCACTGTCCAGTGATCGCTGGGTTAGAGAGAGAAGGGAAATCAGCCAGGGTTCCTGCTCCTGATCACTGTCTAGTGATCCCTGGGTTAGAGAGAGAGATGGGAAATCAGCCAGGGTTCCATCTCCTGATCACTGTCCAGTGATCCCTGGGTTAGAGAGAGAGAGAGAGAAGGGAAATCAGCCAGGGCTCCTGCTCCTGGTCACTGACCGGTGACCCCTGGCTTAGAGAGAGAGAGAGAGAGAGAGAGAGAGAGGGGAAATCAGCCAGGGTTCCTGCTCCCGATCACTGTCCAGTGCTCCCTGGGTTAGAGAGAGAGAGAGAGGGGAAATCAGCCAGGGTTCCTGCTCCTGATCACTGTCCAGGGATCCCTTGGTTAGAGAGAGAGAGAAGGGGGAAATCATCCAAGGTTCCTGCTGCCGATCACTATCCAGTGATCCCGGGGTTAGAGAGAGAGAGAGAGAAGGGAAATCAGCCAGGGTTCCTGCTCCTGATCACTGTCCAGTGATCCCTGGCTTAGAGAGAGAGAGAGAAGGGAAATCAGCCAGGGTTCCTGCTGCTGATCACTGTCCAGTGATCCCTGGGTTAGAGAGAGAGAGAGAGAAGGGAAATCAGCCAGTGTTCCTGCTCCTGATCACTGACCAGTGATCCCTGGGTTAGAGAGAGAGAGAGAGAAGGGAAATCAGCCAGGGCTCCTGCTCCTGGTCACTGACCGGTGACCCCTGGCTTAGAGAGAGAGAGAGAGAGAGAGAGGGGAAATCAGCCAGGGTTCCTGCTCCCGATCACTGTCCAGTGCTCCCTGGGTTAGAGGGAGAGAGAGAGGGGAAATCAGCCAGGGTTCCTGCTCCCGATCACTGTCCAGTGCTCCCTGGGTTAGAGAGAGAGAGAGAGGGGAAATCAGCCAGGGTTCCTGCTCCTGATCACTGTCCAGTGATCCCTTGGTTAGAGAGAGAGAGAGGGGGGAAATCATCCAGGGTTCCTGCTGCCGATCACTATCCAGTGATCCCTGGGTTAGAGAGAGAGAGAGAGAGGGGAAATCAGCCAGGGTTCCTGCTCCTGATCACTGTCCAGTGATCCCTGGCTTAGAGAGAGAGAGAGAAGGGAAATCAGCCAGGGATCCTGCTCCCGATCACTGTCCAGTGATCCCTGGGTTAGAGAGAGAGAACGGAAATCAGCCAGGGTTCCTGCTCCTGATCACTGTCCAGTGATCCCTGGGTTAGAGAGAGAGAGAGAGAAGGGAAATCAGCCAGGGTTCCTGCTCCTGATCACTGTCCAGTGATCCCTGGGTTAGAGAGAGAGAAGGGAATGCAGCCAGGGTTCCTGCTCCTGGTCACTGACCGGTGACCCCTGGCTTAGAGAGAAAGAGAGAGAGAGAGGGGAAATCAGCCAGGGTTCCTGCTCCTGATCACTGACCGGTGACCCCTGGCTTAGAGAGAGAGAGAGAGAGAGGGGAAATCAGCCAGGGTTCCTGCTCCCAATCACTGTCCAGTGATCCCTGGGTTAGAGAGAGTGGGGAAATCAGCCAGGGTTCCTGCTCCCAATCACTGTCCAGTGATCCCTGGCTTAGAGAGAGAGAGAGAAGGGAAATCAGCCAGGGTTCCTGCTCCTGATCACTGTCCAGTCATCCCTTGGTTAGAGAGAGAGAGAAGGGGGAAATCATCCAAGGTTCCTGCTGCCGATCACTATCCAGTGATCCCGGGGTTAGAGAGAGAGAGAGAGAGGGGAAGTCAGCCAGGGTTCCTGCTCCTGATCACTGTCCAGTGATGCCTGGGTTAGAGAGAGAGAGAGAAGGGAAGTCAGCCAGGGTTCCTGCTCCTGATCACTGTCCAGTGATCCCTGGGTTAGAGAGAGAGAGGGGAAATCAGCCAGGGTTCCTGCTCCTGATCACTGTCCAGTGATCCCTTGGTTAGAGAGAGAGAGAGGGGGGAAATCATCCAGGGTTCCTGCTGCCGATCACTATCCAGTGATCCCTGGGTTAGAGAGAGACACAAGGGAAATCAGCCAGGGTTCCTGCTCCTGATCACTGTCTAGTGATCCCTGGGTTAGAGAGAGAGAGAGAAGGGAAATCAGCCAGGGTTCCTGCTCCTGATCACTGTCTAGTGATCCCTGGGTTAGAGAGAGAGATGGGAAATCAGCCAGGGTTCCATCTCCTGATCACTGTCCAGTGATCCCTGGGTTAGAGAGAGAGAGAGAGAAGGGAAATCAGCCAGGGTTCCATCTCCTGATCACTGTCCAGTGATCGCTGGGTTAGAGAGAGAAGGGAAATCAGCCAGGGTTCCATCTCCTGATCACTGTCCAGTGATCCCTGGGTTAGAGAGAGAGAGAGAAGGGAAATCAGCCAGGGTTCCTGCTCCTGATCACTGTCCAGTGATCCCTGGGTTAGAGAGAGAGAGAGAAGGGAAATCAGCCAGGGTTCCATCTCCTGATCACTGACCAGTGATCCTGGGTTAGAGAGAGAGAGAGAAGGGAAATCAGCCAGGGTTCCTGCTCCTGATCACTGACCAGTGATCCCTGGGTTAGAGAGAGAGATGGGAAATCAGCCAGGGTTCCATCTCCTGATCACTGTCCAGTGATCCCTGGGTTAGAGAGAGAAGGGAAATCAGCCAGGGTTCCATCTCCTGATCACTGTCCAGTGATCGCTGGGTTAGAGAGAGAAGGGAAATCAGCCAGGGTTCCATCTCCTGATCACTGTCCAGTGATCCTGGGTTTAGAGAGAGAGAGAGAAGGGAAATCAGCCAGGGTTCCTGCTCCTGATCACTGTCCAGTGATCCCTGGGTTAGAGAGAGAGAGAGAAGGGAAATCAGCCAGGGTTCCTGCTCCTGATCACTGACCAGTGATCCCGGGGTTAGAGAGAGAGAGAGAGAAAGGAAATCAGCCAGGGCTCCTGCTCCTGATCACTGACCAGTGATCCCTGGGTTAGAGAGAGAGAGAGAAGGGAAATCAGCCAGGGTTCCTGCTCCTGATCACTGACCAGTGATCCCGGGGTTAGAGAGAGAGAGAGAGAAGGGAAATCAGCCAGGGTTCCTGCTCCTGATCACTATCCAGTGATCCCTGGGTTAGAGAGAGAGAGAGAAGGGAAATCAGCCAGGGTTCCTGCTCCTGATCACTGTCCAGTGATCCCTTGGTTAGAGAGAGAGAGAGGGGGGAAATCATCCAGGGTTCCTGCTGCCGATCACTATCCAGTGATCCCTGGGTTAGAGAGAGACACAAGGGAAATCAGCCAGGGTTCCTGCTCCTGATCACTGTCTAGTGATCCCTGGGTTAGAGAGAGAGAGAGAAGGGAAATCAGCCAGGGTTCCTGCTCCTGATCACTGTCTAGTGATCCCTGGGTTAGAGAGAGAGATGGGAAATCAGCCAGGGTTCCATCTCCTGATCACTGTCCAGTGATCCCTGGGTTAGAGAGAGAGAGAGAGAAGGGAAATCAGCCAGGGTTCCATCTCCTGATCACTGTCCAGTGATCGCTGGGTTAGAGAGAGAAGGGAAATCAGCCAGGGTTCCATCTCCTGATCACTGTCCAGTGATCCCTGGGTTAGAGAGAGAGAGAGAAGGGAAATCAGCCAGGGTTCCTGCTCCTGATCACTGTCCAGTGATCCCTGGGTTAGAGAGAGAGAGAGAAGGGAAATCAGCCAGGGTTCCATCTCCTGATCACTGACCAGTGATCCTGGGTTAGAGAGAGAGAGAGAAGGGAAATCAGCCAGGGTTCCTGCTCCTGATCACTGACCAGTGATCCCTGGGTTAGAGAGAGAGATGGGAAATCAGCCAGGGTTCCATCTCCTGATCACTGTCCAGTGATCCCTGGGTTAGAGAGAGAAGGGAAATCAGCCAGGGTTCCATCTCCTGATCACTGTCCAGTGATCGCTGGGTTAGAGAGAGAAGGGAAATCAGCCAGGGTTCCATCTCCTGATCACTGTCCAGTGATCCTGGGTTTAGAGAGAGAGAGAGAAGGGAAATCAGCCAGGGTTCCTGCTCCTGATCACTGTCCAGTGATCCCTGGGTTAGAGAGAGAGAGAGAAGGGAAATCAGCCAGGGTTCCTGCTCCTGATCACTGACCAGTGATCCCGGGGTTAGAGAGAGAGAGAGAGAAAGGAAATCAGCCAGGGCTCCTGCTCCTGATCACTGACCAGTGATCCCTGGGTTAGAGAGAGAGAGAGAAGGGAAATCAGCCAGGGTTCCTGCTCCTGATCACTGACCAGTGATCCCGGGGTTAGAGAGAGAGAGAGAGAAGGGAAATCAGCCAGGGTTCCTGCTCCTGATCACTATCCAGTGATCCCTGGGTTAGAGAGAGAGAGAGAAGGGAAATCAGCCAGGGTTCCTGCTCCTGATCACTGTCCAGTGATCCCTTGGTTAGAGAGAGAGAGAGGGGGGAAATCATCCAGGGTTCCTGCTGCCGATCACTATCCAGTGATCCCTGGGTTAGAGAGAGACACAAGGGAAATCAGCCAGGGTTCCTGCTCCTGATCACTGTCTAGTGATCCCTGGGTTAGAGAGAGAGAGAGAAGGGAAATCAGCCAGGGTTCCTGCTCCTGATCACTGTCTAGTGATCCCTGGGTTAGAGAGAGAGATGGGAAATCAGCCAGGGTTCCATCTCCTGATCACTGTCCAGTGATCCCTGGGTTAGAGAGAGAGAGAGAGAAGGGAAATCAGCCAGGGTTCCATCTCCTGATCACTGTCCAGTGATCGCTGGGTTAGAGAGAGAAGGGAAATCAGCCAGGGTTCCATCTCCTGATCACTGTCCAGTGATCCCTGGGTTAGAGAGAGAGAGAGAAGGGAAATCAGCCAGGGTTCCATCTCCTGATCACTGTCCAGTGATCCCTGGGTTAGAGAGAGAGAGAGAGAAGGGAAATCAGCCAGGGTTCCATCTCCTGATCACTGTCCAGTGATCGCTGGGTTAGAGAGAGAAGGGAAATCAGCCAGGGTTCCATCTCCTGATCACTGTCCAGTGATCCTGGGTTTAGCGAGAGAGAGAGAAGGGAAATCAGCCAGGGTTCCATCTCCTGATCACTGTCCAGTGATCGCTGGGTTAGAGAGAGAAGGGAAATCAGCCAGGGTTCCATCTCCTGATCACTGTCCAGTGATCCTGGGTTTAGAGAGAGAGAGAGAAGGGAAATCAGCCAGGGTTCCTGCTCCTGATCACTGTCCAGTGATCCCTGGGTTAGAGAGAGAGAGAGAAGGGAAATCAGCCAGGGTTCCTGCTCCTGATCACTGACCAGTGATCCCTGGGTTAGAGAGAGAGAGAGAAGGGAAATCAGCCAGGGTTCCTGCTCCTGATCACTGTCCAGTGATCCCTGGGTTAGAGAGAGAGAGAGAGGGGAAATCAGCCAGGGTTCCTGCTCCTGATCACTGACCAGTGATCCCGGGGTTAGAGAGAGAGAGAGAGAAGGGAAATCAGCCAGGGTTCCTGCTCCTGATCACTGTCCAGTGATCCCTGGGTTAGAGAGAGAGAGAGAAGGGAAATCAGCCAGGGTTCCTGCTCCTGATCACTGACCAGTGATCCCGGGGTTAGAGAGAGAGAGAGAGAAGGGAAATCAGCCAGGGCTCCTGCTCCTGATCACTGACCAGTGATCCCTGGGTTAGAGAGAGAGAGAGAAGGGAAATCAGCCAGGGTTCCTGCTCCTGATCACTGACCAGTGATCCCTGGGTTAGAGAGGGACGCATTATAAATTTATTTTCTCGATAGATGGGCTGAATGCCTTTGCTTATGTGTCTCAGTTGTGAAGGTATGGATTTACCCTCGGACATATTGCTGGGAGATCTCTGAAGCCCCTCCCTGTGTTTGCGTCTTTTAATCACTTGCTTTACAAACGGTTAACTTTCTGTATGTTTCCTATCTCCTTTCCTGTCCTGAAGGAGCTGGATGAACAAAGCTCCAACATTGACTATCACTCTCAAACAGAGCACAACTTCATCCAAGAAGGTCATAAGTTAATTGTAGAGGAAGAAAATCATTTAACCCATTCTAGCCCCACCCTCCCATTTGATCCAGGAATCCTTTCCCCCATGCTGCTGATCTTTATCTCAGGAATATTAGACTGAACTTTGCCACTTCCTAGTTTGAATTGTGTCCATAGGAACAGGAGGAGGCCATTCAGCCCCTCGAACCTGCTGCACCTTTCACTGAGATCATGGCTGATCTGCATCTTAACTCAGTTTCACCCTCCTCGGTTCCTTGGCCCTTAACCCCCTGACCCAGCAAAAACCTATCAACATCCATCTTAAAATCTTCTATTGACTCCCAGCCTCAAAGGGTTTTTGGGAAGGAGAGTTCCAGATTTCCACTCCGCTTTGTGTGAGGGAATGCTTCCTGACATCATCCATTAACGGACTGGCCAGAATTTTAAGGTTCTACCCCTCTACCCCTCCCACCAGAGAAAATAGTTTCGCTCCATCAACCCTTCTTAACCCCTTTAATCATCTTAAACACATCAGCCAGATCAGCCCGCACCCTTTGATACTCGAGGAAATACAATTCTAACCTGTGCAATTCTTTTAGCTCCAGTGTCACTTTGGTGAACCCACCCCTCAAGGGAAGCAGATACAGAACAGCCACGATCTCACTGAATGATGGGATAGGCTCGAGGGGCTGAATGGCCTCCTCCTGGTCCCATGCTCCACCAGCAAGGCGTCATGTGTTGTTATTACTGAGTCTCGCTGACAATGTCGCTTTTCCCTATTAAATAGGGAAGTCGGGACAACATGAGCATAATCCTCGTCTGCTTCCCAAATGCACCCAAAGTATCGGAGGAGGCAATGCGCAGGGAGGAGGAACTGGACATGAGCATCAAGCAAAGAGCGATAGGTAGGAAAGACCATATCCTCCCCCACCTCCGCACACAACCCCCTAACACCCCAAATACCCCTTACATCTCCCCACACCCACCTCCACACACACAACCCCTAACACCCCAAATACCCCCTACATCTCCCATACCCCCCCACACACAACCTCTAACACCCCAAATACCCCCTACATCTCCCCACACCCACCTCCACACACACAACCCCTAACACCCCAAATACCCCCTACATCTCCCATACCCCCCCACACACAACCTCTAACACCCCAAATACCCCCTACATCTCCCCACACCCACCTCCACACACACAACCCCTAACACCCCAAATACCCCCTACATCTCCCATACCCCCCCACACACAACCTCTAACACCCCAAATACCCCCTACATCTCCCCACACCCACCTCCACACACACAACCCCTAACACCCAAAATACCCCCTACATCTCCCCACACCCACCTCCACACACACAACCCCTAACACCCAAAATACCCCCTACATCTCCCCACACCCACATCCACACACACAACCCCTAACACCCCAAATACCCCCTACATCTCCCCACACCCACCTTCACACACAACCCCTAACACCCCAAATACCCCCTACATCTCCCATACCACCCCCACACACACAACCCCTAACACCCCAAATACCCCCTACATCTCCCAACACCCCCCTCTGCACATAACCCCCTAACACCCCAAATACCCCCTACATCTCCCCACACTCCCCCAACACACACACAACCCCTAACACCCCAAATACCCCCTAAATCTCCCCACACCCACCTCCACACACAATCCCTAACACCCCAAATACCCCCTACATCTCCCCAAACCCACCTCCACACACACAACCCCTAACATCCCAAATACCCCCTACATCTCCCCACACTCCCCCAACACACACACAACCCCTAACACCTCAAATACCCCCTACATCTTCCCATACCCCCCAACACACACAACACCTAACACCCCAAATACCCCCTACATCTCCCCACAGCCCCCTCCGCACACAACCCCTAACACCCCAAATACCCCTTACATCTCCCCATACCCACCAACACACACAACCCCTAACACCCCAAATACCCCCTACATCTCCCCACACCCCCCACACACACAACCCCTAACACCCCAAATACCCCTTACATCTCCCCATAGCCCCCCCCACACGCTCAACCCCTAACACCCCAAATAACCCCTACATCTCCTCACACCCCCCCAACACACACAACCCCTAACACCCCAAATACACCCTACATCACCCCAAAATCCCCCAACACACACAAACCTAACACCCCAAATACCCCCTACATCTCCCCACACCCACCTCCACACACAATCCCTAACACCCCACATACCCCCTACATCTCCCCACACTCCCCCAACACACACACAACGCTAACACCCCAAATACCCCCTACATCTCCCCACACCCACATCCACACACAACCCTTAACACCCCAAATACCCCCTCCATCTCCCCACACACCCCCAACACAACCCCTAACACCCCAAATACCCGCTACATCTCCACACACCCCCCCCCAACACAACCCCCTAACACCCCAAATACCCCTTACATCTCCCCAGACCCCCCTCCGCACACAACCCCCTAACACCCCAAATACCCCCTACATCTCCCCACGCTCCTCCCACACACACCCCTAACACCCCAAATACCCCCTACATCTCCGCACAACACCCTCCACACACAACCCCTAACACCCCAAATACCCACTACATCTCCCCGCATTCCCCCCGCACACAACCCCTAACACCCCAAATACCCCCTACATCTCCCCACATCCCCCCCACACTCACAACCCCTAACACCCCAAATACCCCCTACATCTTCCCACACTCCCCCAACACACACACAACCCTAACACTCCAAATACCCCCTACATCTACCCACACCCACCTCCACACACAACCCCTAACACCCCAAATACCCACTACATCGCCCCACACCCCCTCCAACACAACCCCCTAACACCCCAAATACCCCCTAAATCTCCCCACACCCCACTTCACACACAACCCCTAACACCCCAAATACCCCCTCCATTTCCCCACACTCCCCTTCACACACACAACCCCTAACACCCCCAAATACCCCCTACATCTCCCCACAACCCCCTTCACACACAACCTCTAACACCCCAAATACCCCCTCCATTTCCCCACACTCCCCTTCACACACACAACCCCTAAGACCCCAAATTACCACTACATCTCCCCACATTCCCCCCAGCACACAACCCCTAACACTCCAAATACCCCCTACATCTCCCCACATCTCCCCCACACACACAACTCCTAACACCCCAAGTACCCCCTACATCTCCTCACACCCATCTCCACACACAACCCCTTACACCCCAAATACCCCCTACATCTTCCCACACCCACCTTCACACACAACCCCTAACACCCCAAATACCCCCTACATCTCCCCACACACCCCCACCACAACCCCTAACACCCCAAATACACCCTACATCTCCCCGCACCCCCCTCCGCACACAACCACCTAACACCCCAAATGCCCTCCACATCTCGCCACGCTCCTCCCACACACACCCCTAACACCCCAAATACCCCCTACATCTCCCCACAACCCCCTCCACACACAACCCCTAACACCCCAAATACCCCCTCCATCTCCCCACACTCCCCTGCACACACACAACCCCTAACACCCGAAATACCCACTACATCTCCCCACATTCCCCCCGCACACAACCCCTAACACCTCAAATACCCCCTACATCTCCCCACATTCCCCCCACACTCACAACCCCTAACACCCCAAATACCCCCTACATCTCCCCACACCCACCTCCACACACAACCCCTAACACCCCAAATACCCACTACATCTCCCCACACCTCCCCAACACAACCACTAACACCCCAAATACCCACTACATCACCCCACACCCCCCCAACACAACCCCCTAACACCCCAAATACCCCCTACATCTCCCCACACCCACCTCCACACACAACCCCTAACACCCCAAATACCCACTACATCTCCCCACACCCCCCCAACACAACCACTAACACCCCAAATACCCACTACATCACCCCACACCCCCCCAACACAACCCCCTAACACCCCAAATACCCCCTAAATCTCCCCACACCCTCCTCCGCACACAACCCCCTAACACCCCAGATACCCCCTACATCTCCCCACACCCCCCCAACACAACCCCTAACACCCCAAATACTCCCTCCATTTCCCCACACTCCCCTTCACACACACAACCCCTAACACCCCAAATACCCACTACATCTCCCCACATTCCCCCCCACACACAACCCCTAACACCCCAAATACCCCCTACATCTCCCCACATCCCCCCAACACTCACAACCCCTAACACCCCAAATACCCCCTACATCTGCCCACACCTCCCTCCACACACATAACCCCTAACACCCCAAATACCCCCTACATCTCCCCACGCTCCCCCCACACACACAACCCCTAACACCCCAAATATCCCCTACATCTCCCCACGCTCCCCCCATACACAACCCCTAACACCCCAAATATCCCCTACATCTCCCCCCGCTCCCCCCACACACAACCCCCCAAAATACCCCCTACATCTCCCCACGCTCCCCCCACACACACAACCCTAACACCCCAAATACCCCCTACATCTCCCCACATCCCCCCACACACACAACCCCTAACACCCCAAATACCCCCTACATCTCCCCACACTCCCCCCACACACAACCCCTAACACCCCAAATACCCCCTACATCTCCCCACGCTCCCCCCACACACACAGCCCTAACACCCCAAATACCCCCTACATCTCCCCACATCCCCCCCACACACACAACCCCTAACACCCCAAGTACCCACTACATCTCCCCACAGCCCCCCACATACAACCCCTAACACCCCAAATACCCTCTACATCTCCCTACACACCCCCACACACACAACTCCTAACACCCCAAATACCCCCTACATCTCCCCACACCCCCCCAACACACACAACCCCTAACACCCCAAGTACCCCCTACATCTCCCCACACCACCCCCTGCACACAACCCCCCCCAAATACCCCCTACATCTCCCCACACCATCCCCAGCACACAACCCTTAACACCCCCAATACCCCCTACATCTCCCCACACCCCCCACACACACAACCCCTCACACCTCTAATACCTTCTCCATCCATCCCCTCTCCTGCACCTCCTATACCCACCCCCACCCCCAACCCCACCCCCACCAATACAACTTCACACCCGAACCCTCCCTCAACAACCCCCCACCCCTCCCGCTATACCCACCCCCTTCCCAGCCAGTGATGTCCTGTCAGGGGGAGCGCAGAGATGGAGTGTGATGGAGGTGGGGCTTTGCAATAAAGCAGTCGGGGGTGGGGGGGGGCGGTGGGGGGGTGTTGGGGGGGTCCGGTGTTTTTGTTTGGAACAGAGGGACCTGAGGGCAGATTGAATGAAGGTTTTATAAATTAAGGAGGGGGCTGAGGGAGACTCAATGGGAAGGTCCTATTTTCCTGAGCTGGGGAGGTCAGTAACCAAGGGCCACGGATTGAGAATAATTTGGAGAGTAATTTGAGGGGGGGGCTGAGGAGAAATGTTTTCACCCAGAGGGCGGTGGACGTCTGGAATTCATTGTCTGGCATGGGGGGCGGGGGGCGGTGCTGCTCGAGGCAGAAACCCTGAGCAAATTTAAAACTTACTTCAATGTCCACTTAGTACCCGCAGGGCTACGGACCAAGTGCCGGTCAGCGAGATTAGGTTGGACAGCTCTTTCTCAGCCTGTCACAGACACGATGGGCTGAATGGCCACAAATTTCTGTGACTCTGTGAACTTTCTCTGCTCTTTTGTTTTATCCGTTCACAGGATGTGGGCATCGCTGGCTAGGCCTGCATTTATTGCCCATCCCTAATTGCCCTTGTTCAGGGCACATTTAAGAGTCAGCCCCCTTGCTGTGGGTCTGGAGTCACATGTAGGCCAGACCGGGTAAGGGTGGTAGATTTCCTTCCCTAAAGGGCGTTAGAGACCCAGGTGGGTTTTAAGGAGAAGCAGGTTCTAAGGAAAAAGACTCTGGCTTCTCCAGGTAACGAAAGGCTGCCCGACCTGGTACCATCCTGGTAAATCTCCTCCGAACCCTCTCTCAAGGCCTTAACATCCTTCCTAAAGTGCGGTGCCCAGAGTTGGGTACAATCCCCCAGCTGGAGCCCAACTAGCGTTTTATAGAGGCTCAGCATAACTTCCGGGATTTTGTATCCCATGCCTCTTATCTATAAAAGCCAAAGATCCTGTATTCTTGGCCTGCTGCCCTCAAAGATTGGTGTGTGCGCACCCTCCACTCTCTCTGTTCCTGCTCCATGTTGAACGATGTTGACTTGGCCATGATCGGTCTTCTCTGTAATCGACGCTGACCCTCTGACTGTCTTGCAGAGAACTTCAATCAGCAGCTGGAAGAAGGAGAGCCCAGCCTGTTCTACCTGATGCAAAGCTTAGCACTGGAGGAAATCCCGAACCTCCCACCGGGTGGAGGACTCTCCAGCAAGTGAGTTGCACCTGCAGAATGTAGCAGGGGACTGAGCAACCAGGTCACGTTTCTCTAATGTCGGTTGAGGGCTAAGTATTACCCCGGACGCCGAGGAGAGCTCCCCTGCTCTCCTTCGAAATAGAAGCCGTGGGATCTTTCATGCCCACCTGAGGGGTATTAATCTCTGTGTGGACTGCCAGTGATGCCCTTTCACATTTGGATACCCTGTCGGAGTGGTGGGTGCTTTGGCAAGGATCCTGAGACCCGGCGCCCAGTGTATCCCCAGCGAGAGGCAACGAGATCAGAAGAAATTGGGAATTAAAATAAATCAAAGGGGGGTTTCTGTAAAGTTTATTGAATTTGTGTTTCTGAACTGGTTGTGACTCATGTCCTTGTTACTTTGTCTCTCAGGAGGGACTTGATCATCAACACTTATAAGAGGCTGAAGGATGAATACCTGGCAGCGGTGAGTGAGAGAGCATTCTGTGTTTGCTCAGGGACACAGGTTGAAATTGGTGACGGTCTAGTTTAGGCCTGGTAACGGCAGTGCTTCATACAAAGATTAATCAACGTGGGGCACAGATGTGAGAACTGAGAGTTAATTCAAGATGCTCTGAGTGTTTCATTTGATGAGATGAGCTTCAAGAGGATCAATGCTGCTTCTAATTGGTATTCCCCAGTTCTGTAACCCATCGGGGTTCTCCAATTCTGACCTCTTGCTTATCCTCCACTTCCTTTACCCCACCACTGGCGGCTGAACCTTCAATTGCCTGGGCTCTAAACTCCAGAACTCGCTCCCTAAACCTCACCGCTGTCCACCCTCTCAAATTAAAGAACAAAGAACAACGAACAAAGAAAAGTACAGCACAGGAACAGGCCCTTCGGCCCTCCAAGCCTGCGCCGATCATATTGCCCGTCAACTAAAACATTTTGCACTTCCCAGGTCTGTATCCCTCTATTCCCATCCTATTCATGTATTTGTCAAGCTGCCTCTTAAACACCATTATCGTACCTGCTTCCACCACCTCCTCTGGCAGCGAATTCCAGACACTTACTACCCTCTGCATAAAAAACTTGCCCCACACATCTCCTCTAAAGTTTTCTCCTCTCACCTTAAATCTATGTCCCCTACTAATTGACTCTTCCACCCTGGGAAAAAGCTTCTGACTATCTACTCTGTCCATGCCACTCATAATTTTGTAAACTTCTATCAAGTCGCCCCTCAATCTCCGTCGCTCTAGTGAGAACAATCCGAGTTTCTCCAAGCTCTCCTCATAGCTAATAACGTCCAGACCAGGCAGCATCCTGGTAAACCTCCTCTGCACCCTCTCAATGCCTCCATATCCTTCTGGTAATGTGGCGACCAGAATTGCACGCAATATTCCAAGTGTGGCCTAACCAAGGTTCTATACAGCTGCAGCATGACTTCCCAGCTTTTATACTCAATACCCCTGCCAATGAAGGCAAGCATGCCATATGCCTTCCTGACTACCTTATCCACCTGCGTTGCCACTTTCAGTGACCTGTGGACCTGTACACCCAGATCCCTCTGCCCGTCGATGCACTTAAGGGTTCTGCCATTTACTGGATAATTCCTGCCTGTGTGAGACCTTCCAAAATGCATTACCTCACATCTGTCCGGATTAAACTTCATCTGCCATTTCTCTGCCCAAGTCTCCAACCAATTTATATCCCATTGTATCATTTGACAATCCTCTTCACTATCTGCAACTCCTCCAACCTTAGTGTCGTCTGCAAACTTACTAATTAGCCCAGTTACATTGTCCTCCAAATCATTTATGTATACTACAAACAGCAAAGGTCCCAGCACTGATCCCTGCGGAAATCCACTAGTCACAGCTCTCCATTCAGAAAAGCACCCTTCCACTGCTACCCTCTGTCTTCTATGACCAAGCCAATTCTGTATCCATCTTGCCAGCTCACCTCTGATCCTGTGCGACTTTAGATTCTGTACCAGTCTGCCATGAGGGACCTTGTCAAAGGCCTTACTGAAATCCATGTATATAACATCCACTGCCCTTCCATCGTCGATTATCTTTGTCACTTCCTCAAAAAACTCGATCAAGTTAGTGAGACACGACCTCCCCTTCACAAAACCATGCTGCCTCTCACTAATAAGCCCATTTGCTTCCAAATGGTAGTAAATCCTGTCACAAAGAATCTTCTCCAATAATTTCCCTACCACTGACGTAAGGTTCACCGGCATGTAATTTCCTGGATTATCCCTGCTACCCTTCTTAAACAATGGAACAACATTGGCCATTCTCCAGTCCTCTGGGACCTCACCCGTAGCCAGTGAGGATACAAAGATTTCTGTCGAGGCCCCAGAAATCTCCTCCCTTGCCTCCCTCAGTACTCTGGGGTAGATCCCGTCTGGCCCTGGGGACTTATCTACCTTAATATTCTTCAAGATGCCTAACACCTCCTCTTTTTTGATCTCAACATGATGCAGGCTAGCTACACACTCTTCCCGAGACAAATCGACCATTAAGGCGTTCCTTAAAACCTACATCTTTGACCGAGCCTTTAGTCACCGGTCCAAATGCCTCCTTCTTTGGCTCAGTGCCAATTTTTGCCTGGTAATGTTCCTCTGAAGCCATTTGAGCACTACATAAATGCAAGTTATTGTTGCTGTGGCTGCATTGATCCAGTGGTGAGTATGCCATCATACTCTTGATGTGAGTGTTGTAGTAGATAAGAGCCTAAGAAATGGGTAGGCTACTCAGCCCATCGAGCCTGCTCTGTCATTCAATAAGGTCATAGCTGGTCTGGTTGTGGTCCCAACTCCACATTCTGTACTGGCTCCGCATAACCATTGACTCCCTCGTAGATGAAAAGTCAGAGGACAGAAGGGCTTTGAAGGGTCAGGAGTGGAGCCACATGATGCAGAATACTCAGCCTCTGTAACTGGGCTGGTGATGTGACTGACCAAGTAAAGCTCCTAGTTAGCAGTAACCTCCAACATGTTGATGGTTGGAGAGTAGAAGGTGGGCAGGCCAGGGTTTTCTCTGACTAGACACAGGCATTACCTGTACATTGACACGGACTGTTCCATTCTGTACATTGACACGGACTGTTCCATTCTGTACATTGACACAGACTGTTCCATTCTGTACATTGGCACAGACTGTTCCATTCAGTACATTGACACGGACTGTTCCATTCTGTACATTGGCACAGACTGTTCCATTGTGTACATTGACACAGACTGTTCCATTCTGTACATTGACACGGACTGTTCCATTCTGTACATTGACACAGACTGTTCCATTCTGTACATTGGCACAGACTGTTCCATTCAGTACATTGACACGGACTGTTCCATTCTGTACATTGACACAGACTGTTCCATTCAGTACATTGACACAGACTGTTCCATTCAGTACATTGACACGGACTGTTCCATTCTGTACATTGGCACAGACTGTTCCATTCAGTACATTGACACAGACTGTTCCATTCAGTACATTGACACGGACTGTTCCATTCTGTACATTGACACAGACTGTTCCATTCAGTACATTGACACAGACTGTTCCATTCAGTACATTGACACGGACTGTTCCATTCTGTACATTGGCACAGACTGTTCCATTCTGTACATTGACACGGACTGTTCCATTCTGTACATTGACACGGACTGTTCCATTCAGTACATTGACACGGACTGTTCCATTCTGTACATTGACACGGACTGTTCCATTCTGTACGTTGACACGGACTGTTCCATTCTGTACATTGACACGGACTGTTCCATTCTGTACATTGACACGGACTGTTCCATTCTGTACATTGACACGGACTGTTCCATTCTGTACATTGACACGGACTGTTCCATTCAGTACATTGACACGGACTGTTCCATTCTGTACATTGACACGGACTGTTCCATTCTGTACATTGACACGGACCGTTCCATTGTGTACATTGACATGGACTGTTCCATTCTGTACATTGACACGGACTGTTCCATTCTGTACGTTGACATGGACTGTTCCATTCTGTACATTGACATGGACTGTTCCATTCAGTACATTGCAATGGGCTGTTCCATTCTGTACATTGACATGGACTGTTCCATTGTGTACGTTGCAATGGGCTGTTCCATTCTGTACATTGACACGGACTGTTCCATTCTGTACATTGACACGGACTGTTCCATTCTGTACGTTGACATGGACTGTTCCATTCTGTACATTGCAATGGGCTGGTCCATTCTGTACATTGACACGGACTGTTCCATTCTGTACATTGACACGGACTGTTCCATTCTGTACGTTGACACGGACCGTTCCATTGTGTACATTGACATGGACTGTTCCATTCTGTACATTGACACGGACTGTTCCATTCTGTACATTGACACGGACTGTTCCATTCTGTACGTTGACATGGACTGTTCCATTCTGTACATTGACACGGACTGTTCCATTCTGTACATTGACATGGACTGTTCCATTCTGTACATTGACACGGACTGTTCCATTCTGTACATTGACATGGACTGTTCCATTCTGTACATTGACACGGACTGTTCCATTCTGTACGTTGACATGGACTGTTCCATTCTGTACATTGACATGGACTGTTCCATTGTGTACGTTGCAATGGGCTGTTCCATTCTGTACATTGACACGGACTGTTCCATTCTGTACATTGACACGGACTGTTCCATTCTGTACGTTGACATGGACTGTTCCATTCTGTACATTGACATGGACTGTTCCATTGTGTACGTTGCAATGGGCTGTTCCATTCTGTACATTGACACGGACTGTTCCATTCTGTACATTGACACGGACTGTTCCATTCTGTACGTTGACATGGACTGTTCCATTGTGTACGTTGCAATGGGCTGTTCCATTCTGTACATTGACACGGACTGTTCCATTCTGTACATTGACACGGACTGTTCCATTCTGTACGTTGACATGGACTGTTCCATTCTGTACATTGACACGGACTGTTCCATTCTGTACATTGACATGGACTGTTCCATTCTGTACATTGACACGGACTGTTACATTCTGTACATTGACACGGACTATTCCATTCTGTACGTTGACATGGACTGTTCCATTGTGTACGTTGCAATGGGCTGTTCCATTCTGTACATTGACACGGACTGTTCCATTGTGTACATTGACACGGACTGTTCCATTCTGTACGTTGACATGGACTGTTCCATTGTGTACGTTGACACGGACTGTTCCATTCTGTACATTGACACGGACTGTTCCATTCTGTACATTGACATGGACTGTTCCATTCTGTACGTTGACACGGACCGTTCCATTTTGTACGTTGACACGGACTGTTCCATTCTGTACGTTGACACGGACTGTTCCATTCAGTACATTGACACAGACTGTTCCATTCAGTACATTGACACAGACTGTTCCATTCAGTACATTGACACAGACTGTTCCATTCTGTACATTGACACGGACTGTTCCATTCAGTACATTGACACAGACTGTTACATTCAGTACATTGACACGGACTGTTCCATTCTGTACATTGACACAGACTGTTCCATTCTGTACATTGACACGGACTGTTCCATTCTGTACATTGACATGGACTGTTCCATTCTGTACATTGACACAGACTGTTCCATTCAGTACATTGACACGGACTGTTCCATTCAGTACATTGACACGGACTGTTACATTCTGTACATTGACACAGACTGTTCCATTCTGTACATTGACACGGACTGTTCCATTCTGTACATTGACACAGACTGTTACATTCAGTACATTGACACGGACTGTTCCATTCTGTACATTGACATGGACTGTTCCATTCTGTACATTGACATGGACTGTTCCATTCTGTACATTGACACAGACTGTTCCATTCTGTACATTGACATGGACTGTTCCATTCTGTACATTGACACAGACTGTTCCATTCTGTACATTGACATGGACTGTTCCATTCTGTACATTGACACGGACTGTTCCATTCTGTACATTGACATGGACTGTTCCATTCTGTACATTGACACAGACTGTTCCATTCTGTACATTGACACGGACTGTTCCATTCTGTACATTGACACAGACTGTTCCATTCTGTACATTGACATGGACTGTTCCATTCTGTACATTGACACAGACTGTTCCATTCTGTACATTGACACGGACTGTTACATTCAGTACATTGACACGGACTGTTCCATTCTGTACATTGACACGGACTGTTACATTCTGTACATTGACACAGACTGTTCCATTCTGTACATTGACACAGACTGTTCCATTCTGTACATTGACACGGACTGTTCCATTCTGTACATTGACACGGACTGTTACATTCTGTACATTGGCACAGACTGTTCCATTCTGTACATTGACACGGACTGTTCCATTCTGTACATTGGCACGGACTGTTCCATTCTGTACATTGACACGGACTGTTCCATTCTGTACGTTGACACGGACTGTTCCATTCAGTACATTGACACGGACTGTTCCATTCAGTACATTGACACGGACTGTTCCATTCAGTACATTGACACGGACTGTTCCATTCTGTACATTGACACGGACTGTTCCATTCAGTACATTGACACGGACTGTTCCATTCAGTACATTGACACAGACTGTTACATTCAGTACATTGACACGGACTGTTCCATTCTGTACATTGACACGGACTGTTACATTCTGTACATTGACACAGACTGTTACATTCAGTACATTGACATGGACTGTTCCATTCTGTACATTGACACGGACTGTTCCATTCAGTACATTGACACGGACTGTTCCATTCAGTACATTGACACGGACTGTTCCATTCAGTACATTGACACGGACTGTTCCATTCAGTACATTGACACGGACTGTTCCATTCTGTACATTGACACAGACTGTTCCATTCTGTACATTGACACAGACTGTTCCATTCAGTACATTGACACGGACTGTTCCATTCAGTACATTGACACGGACTGTTCCATTCTGTACATTGACACAGACTGTTCCATTCAGTACATTGACACGGACTGTTCCATTCTGTACATTGACACAGACTGTTCCATTCAGTACATTGACACAGACTGTTCCATTCTGTACATTGACACAGACTGTTCCATTCTGTACATTGACACAGACTGTTACATTCTGTACATTGACATGGACTGTTCCATTCTGTACATTGACACAGACTGTTACATTCTGTACATTGACACGGACTGTTCCATTCTGTACATTGACACGGACTGTTCCATTCTGTACATTGACACGGACTGTTCCATTCTGTACATTGACACAGACTGTTCCATTCAGTACATTGACACGGACTGTTCCATTCTGTACATTGACACAGACTGTTCCATTCAGTACATTGACACGGACTGTTCCATTCTGTACATTGACACAGACTGTTCCATTCAGTACATTGACACGGACTGTTCCATTCTGTACATTGACACAGACTGTTACATTCTGTACATTGACACGGACTGTTCCATTCTGTACATTGCAATGGGCTGTTCCATTCTGTACATTGACACGGACTGTTCCATTGTGTACGTTGACACGGACTGTTCCATTCTGTACATTGACACGGACTGTTCCATTCAGTACATTGACACGGACTGTTCCATTCAGTACATTGACACGGACTGTTCCATTCTGTACATTGACACGGACTGTTCCATTCAGTACATTGACACGGACTGTTCCATTCAGTACATTGACACAGACTGTTACATTCTGTACATTGACACGGACTGTTCCATTCAGTACATTGACACAGACTGTTACATTCTGTACATTGACACAGACTGTTCCATTCAGTACATTGACACGGACTGTTCCATTCAGTACATTGACACGGACTGTTCCATTCTGTACATTGACACAGACTGTTCCATTCTGTACATTGCAATGGGCTGTTCCATTCAGTACATTGACACGGACTGTTCCATTCAGTACATTGACACGGACTGTTCCATTCTGTACATTGACACAGACTGTTCCATTCTGTACATTGACACGGACTGTTCCATTCTGTACATTGACACGGACTGTTCCATTCAGTACATTGACACGGACTGTTCCATTCAGTACATTGACACGGACTGTTCCATTCTGTACATTGACACGGACTGTTCCATTCTGTACATTGACACAGACTGTTCCATTCTGTACATTGACACGGACTGTTCCATTCAGTACATTGACACGGACTGTTCCATTCAGTACATTGACACAGACTGTTCCATTCTGTACATTGACACGGACTGTTCCATTCAGTACATTGACACGGACTGTTCCATTCTGTACATTGGCACAGACTGTTCCATTCAGTACATTGACACGGACTGTTCCATTCAGTACATTGACACGGACTGTTCCATTCTGTACATTGACACAGACTGTTCCATTCTGTACATTGACACGGACTGTTCCATTCTGTACATTGACATGGACTGTTCCATTCTGTGAGAATCGTGGGAAATCAGCTTTTCTTGCTAATTAACAGAAACCAGGTGAAGTGACTGTGACTGAGCGATTGTAAATCAGCCGTTTCATTTAGTTGTGACCTGATGGTGATTATGTTGAACTATATTATTATTAAAAACAAAAAAACTGCGGATGCTGGAAATCCAAAACAAAAACAGAATTACCTGGAAAAACTCAGCAGGTCTGGCAGCATCGGCGGAGAAGAAAAGAGTTGACGTTTCGAGTCCTCATGACCCTTCAACAGAACTTGCGTTCAAGTCCAAGAGAGAGTTTTTATATTTCAACTCTTTCTTGGACTCGAACTCAAGTTCTGTCGAAGGGTCATGAGGATTTGAAACGTCAACTCTTTTCTTCTCCGCCGATGCTGCCAGACCTGCTGAGTTTTTCCAGGTAATTCTGTATATCATTATTAATCCTGTTTGCGATCCACTCTGGATGAAGATGGTTGAATGGTGACACAATGAAAAACTATGATTTGGGCTTTCATTGGTCGAATGGTTCATTGGCCTGAAAATAACTGAACAGTGAAAAAGTAAAATTCAGCAGAAACCTAACAGTGTGTGAAAACAGACAGCTTGCTGTGTGGGAACAGAAAGATCATCACCTTCCCTGAATCTCAGGAACCCAGTACAGCTGAGACAAAATAGCCAAATCCCAAGACTGCCATGTTTCTCTTCCTGTAACCAAGCCTTTATTCGAATGTTTAGGAGCTGATCGGAGGCTGAGTGTTGAAAACCAAAGATTCTGAGAGCCTGAGCTGCCCTGGGTGGGCAGACGCTTCAGTGACATCTTTCTTAATAGAGCTGTCCAGATGATGGTGAGGTAATGATGGGGTTAATTCAACCTCCATAGACTTTGCTATGTAGGAAAGGCTACCCTGAGCAGAGAAGAGAGAGGTGTTCAACCAGAGGAGATTTAGGAATATCCTGCAGGTGGGTGGGAGTCTGTAGTATAAGGGTCTGGCATAGAAAGAGTTAAGGTGGGACTGGGTACACTACCACCCACACTGTGGTGTGAAGGAACACATGACCCGAGTCTAGAGGGCAGTCTGGGACCGGACAGAGACGTGTGTAGAGGCAAGCATGGAGACAGCCTAGCTAGACCTTACATGGTGCGTATGTATAAAGTTACTCGTAGTTAATAAACACTTACTGTTAAACTATACAAAACTCAGAACCTCATCATGAGACCTAGCAAACTATATGCAACATCTTACGCACATGTGAATGTGCAGTGTTGCCAGGTGGAGGCTGAGTGATGGCCATTTGGCAGCATTGCCCATATGGGGTCTGCGCTTGTGCCCAGAGTGTGGTAGTAATGTTGATGCGTTTTGATCCTACCACTCAGACGTTAGCATGTGTCGGGTCCTTGTCCTGAATAAAATGTCACCAATAAGGGCTAACACTTTGAATAATTTCGGAACTTGAGAATAACACGTGAAAGGGTTAATTACTCTGATACCCCGAATTCCAACAAATTCTCAAAGCTGAATATTGGCTAAAAATGTTGGCGTTTTAATTTTAAGTTTTGAGCAGTGACTCTTGGTATTCAGGGATAATTTCAAGCACAGAAGCTGAATTATTTTCTCTCTTCTTTTTGCAGAATTCCAGAGATTCGGAAGAAAGCTGTTAACCACCAGATTCTGAGGCTATGATATTCCTGCTCAATATTTCATAATTAATTTAAGCTGAAGCCTGCACTTATCCCAAAGTTATGACTAGTCAGAATATTTGAGTGACTGTACTGACTCTACTGTACCTTTTAAACCCCACCCCCTCGCAGACCCCTCCTCATCAATCCCCCTGCGTGGCTGTGTAACTCATTACTTGTCCAGTGAGGGTGTGGGGCAAATAATCAGTCATCTGTGTTCATGCCTGAAATGCGCTGGCCCATCTCCTGAAGGTCTGGCCAGCTCCAGTTCCCCAGTTACTGTCTCTTTGGGGAGGGTTTTAACCAATCAGGGCAATTGGCTGGATCTCACTAAATGATGGAACAAGATCGAGGGGCTGAATGGCCTCTTCCTGTTCCTATTTTTTTCCTTTACCAAAGCTTGGAATCTGGGACTTTTAAACCGGGGAAGCATCCAAAATTACAAACGTTAGCGGGGGAATGTGGGGGGTTGGCGGGTTGAGGTGAAGGGGGGTCGGGGGGGGGGGGGGCGGGGGGAGGGGTGAGAGTGGTGAAGGGGGAGGGAGGGGGTTTGTGGGAGTTGTCTAATCTTGTGGGAGAGAGTTTTTTTGTACTTTGTTTTTTGTATGTTTGCAGCATTTTGCATTTCCAGAATGTGATCCCATATGATTGTGTTGGGAAGCTTCAATCAATGAGTAATTGTAGGGAATGATAGAACAATACAATGCAGAAGGAGGCCATTCAGCCCTTTATGCCTGTGCCAGCTCTTTGAAAGAACGATCCAATAAGTCACACTCTCCCCTGCTTTTTCCTCATAGCCCTGTAAAATCCCTGCTTCTAAAATGTCCGCTTTTTAAGTATTTGTCCAATTCCCCTTTTGAAAGTTGCTATCGAATCTGCTTCCACCGCCCTTTCAGGCAGCGCCTTCCAGATCACAACTCACTGCATAAAAAATGTTCTCCTCCTCTCCCTCTCTGGCCAAATATCTTAAATCTGTGTCCCTCTGGACACTCTTGGCAATGGAAACTGTTTCCCCTTATCTACCCTATCAAAACATCTCATAATTATGAACATCTCTATTTAATCTTCCCTTCACCTTCCCTGCTCTAAGGAGAATAATCCCAGCTTCTCCAATCTCTCCACATTAACTGAAGTCCCTCATCCCTGGCCCCATTCTGGGTAAATCTGCTCTGCACACCCCCCCTCACCACCCCCCCAAACCTTCCAAAGCCTTCAACATCCTTCCTAAAGTGCGGGGGCCAGAGTTGGACATAATTCTTCAGCTGAGGCTGGAAGATGGTCACATGCTAGCTGAGGAGTTTGGTATTATAATAGGAATTCCACACACATCTATAGCATAGTCTCCCAGGAAGGCAGTGACCCTGCTCCCTGCACCCAGGTTTATGGGTCAGCACCAATGGGTTACCCTTCATTCTGATCTATCCCCCTCCACTGACTCCCTTTTCCATCCCTCCCGTCCAATGCTGTTAAAAGGAACAATTGGGAAAATGAGTTTGAAGCCTGAAGAATTGCAGGAGAGATTCAGACGGGAGCAGTTCGCTGAGGCTGAGAGGGGCTAATCCAGGGGGTTGTAACCTGCAGGGGGAACAGGGACAGCGATTGGGGGAATTAGAGGGCAGAAAAACCTGGACGAGAAATGGAGAACCTTTTCGAAGCAAGTACTTGAACTGGTTTACATTTTGCAATTGTTGGTGATAACTTAGTACCCGGAAGGAATGTGTTGGACAAGATGCCTGTATTAACCTGAAGACGGTAACGAGACTGAACGTACACTCAGAGTCTGTTTCCTGTAACATGCTGAAAGTGTTTGATGCAGAAAACGCTTCAAGTGTCTTCGCAAGGTAAGAAAAGCAGGGACAGTGTCAAGGAGAGATTCCTCCTCCTCCTCCTGTCCTTGTCGCTGCTCCTACCAGGAGATTTGCTGGATCATGGATCTTCCAGGAGTGACCATGGGACTTGTCCTGTGTGAGGCCCCAGGCTCCCCTCAGGTGACTGACCATGTTGCCTTACTGAGCGCTGGGGTGTGTCGCACAACTCGCTGGTCTCCGCCTGCTGAGCCATCGTCCTACTAACTTGTTAGGATCTTCTACCTGGTCCACCATCCCCAGTCTAACTCTTGCGCCTCTGAAGGGATGGGGTCCCTGCACCGCGCCAGCCGGAGCCAATGGGCCTCTCGCTTAGTGTTGCGCTGTAGCTCAGTTGAGATCCCAGGCGTTGGCCGCTGCTGTGCGCTTGGAGTTGTAAGTGAAAGCTGAAGGTGTCCCCTGTCCACCCGGTCTTTTTTGTGAGTATGCAGCTTTGCAGGGGATGAAGGATAGTAGCCCTAACAAACATCACCATATAGGAGAGATTAGAAACAGCAAAACAAAAGCTAGGCCAAAGAACATACGAATTAGGAGCAGGAGGAGGCCATTCAGCCCCTCGACCCTGCTCCACCATTCAATAAGGCCATGGCTGATCTGAATGTAACCTCAACCCCACATTCCTGCCCACCCCCGGTAACCTCTCACCCCCTTGTTAACCAAGATTCTATCCAGCTCTGCCTTAAAAATATTCAAAGACTCTGCTTCCACTGGCTATTGAGGCAGAGAGTTCCGAAGACTCACAACCCTCTGAGAGAAAAAAATTTCCTCATCTCTGTCTTAAATGATTAACTCCTTGTTTTTAAAATGTGACCCCGTCTAGATTCTCCCACAAGGGGGAACATCTTCTTTGTCAAGACCCTTCAGGATCTTAAAGGTTTCAATCAAGTCGTCTCTTACTCTTCCAAACTCCAGTGGATACAGGCCTAACCTCCCTACAATAGACAACTCACCCATCCCTGGTATTAGTCTAGGAAACCTTTTCTGAAATTTTTTTTTATTATTATTCATGGGATGTAGATATCACTGGCTAGGCCAGCATTTATTGCCCATCCCTAATTCCCCCTGTTCCGAGGGCATTTTTAAGAATCAACCACATTGCCGTGGGTCTGGAGTCACATGTAGGCCAGACCAGGTAAGGATGGCTGATTTCCTTCCCTAAAGGGCATTAGTGACCCAGATGGGTTTTTACACCAATCAGAAACGTCTCTTAATTCCAGATTTTTATTGAATTCAAATTTCACCATCTGCCGTGGTGGGATTTAAGCCCAGTTCTCCAGAGCATTACCCTGGGTCTCTGGAATACCAGTCCAGTGACAATACCACTATACCACCACCTCCCCATGTTTCTAATGCATTTACATCTTTCCTTAAATAAGGAGACCATTACTGTACACAATATTCCAGATGTGGTCTCACCAGTGCCCTGTACAACTGAAACATAACCTCCCTACTTTTGCAATCAATTCCCCTCACAATAAATGATAACCTTCTATTAGCTTTCCTAATTACCTGCTGTACCTGCATACTAACTTCTGTGATTCATGTACTGGGACACCCAGATCCTTCTGCATCTCAGAGCTCTGCAAATCTCTCACCATTTAGATAATAAGTTTCTTTTTTATTCTTTCTGCCAAAATGGACAATTTCACATTTGCCCACATTATACTCCATTTGCCAGATCTTTGCCCACTCACTTAACATATGTCCTTTTGTAGCCTCCTTACAGCCTCTGCACAATTTACTTTCCTAACTATCGTTATGTCATGGTGGTGACGTAGTGATATTATCACTGGGTTAGTATTCCAGAGATCCAGAGTAATGCTCTGGAGACCGGGGCTTGAATTCCACCTTGGCAGATGGTGAAATTTGAATTTAATAAAAATCTGGTTTTAAAAATCTAATGACCACAAAACCATTGTTGATTGTTGTGAAAACCCATCTGGTTCACTCTACTATCCTTACCTGGTCTGGCCTACATGTGACTCCAGCAATGTGGCTGACTCTTAGCTGTCCCCTGAACAAGGACAATTAGGGAAGGGCAATATATGCTGGCCTTGCCAGTGATGCCCACATCCTAAGAATGAATTTTTTAAAATTTAACCAACATACCATCTGTCCCTTCATCCAAGTCATTTATATAAATTGTAAAAAGTTGAGGCCCCAGCGCTGATCCCTGTGACACACCACTCGTCACATCCTGCCAAGCAGGAAAAGACCCATTTATGCCAATTCTTTGCTTCCTGTTAGCCAGCCAATCTTCTATCCATGCCAATATGTTACCCCCTACACCAGGAGCTTTTATTTTCTGTAATAACCTTTGATGTGGCACCTTATCAAATGCCTTCTAGAAATCTAAGTACAGCACATCCACCAGTTCCCCTTTATCCACAGCATATGTGACTCCTTCAAAGCACTCCAATAAACTGGTTAAACATGATTTCAATTTCACAAAACCATGTTGACTCTGCCTGATTGCCTTGAATTTTCTAAGTGCCCTGCTATAACATCTTTAATAATAACTTCTAAAACGTCCCCAATGACAGATGTTAGGTTAACTGGCCTGTAGTTTCCTGCTTTCTATCTCCCTCCCTTTTTGAATAAAGAAGTTACGTTTGCTATTTTACAATCTAATGGGACCTTCCCTGAATCTAGGGAATTTTGGAAAATTAAAACCAACACACCAACAAGCCACTTCTCTTAAGACCCTAGGATGAAGTCCATCAGGACCCGGGGATTTGTCAGCCCGCAGCTCTAACAATTTGCTCAATACCACTTCTCTGGTGATTCTAATTTTCCTGAGTTCCTCCCTCCCCTCCCTTCTATTTCCTGATCTACAGCTATTTCTGGGATATTACTCATATCATCCATGGTGAAAAGCAATGCAAAATACCTGTTCAATACATCTTCCATCTCCTTATTTTCATGATTAATTTCCCAGACTCGCTTTCTATAGGACCAACGCTCACTTTGTTAACTCTTTTCATATTTAAATATCTATAGAAACTTTTACTATCCATCTTTATATTTCTAGCTAGCTTTCTCTCATTCTCTAATTTTTCCCTCATTAACCTTTTTGTCATTCTTTGTTCACCTTTATATTCTGTCCAATCTTCTGACCTGCCACCCGTCTTTGTGCAATTAGATGCTTTTTCTTCAGGTTTGATACTGCCTTTAACTTTGTTAGTTAACCATGGGTGGTGGCCTCTCCCCTTGGAAGTTTTCTTTCCCATTGGAATGTACCTATCCTGTGTATTCTGAAATATCCTTTAAAAGTCTGCCGCTGCATCTCTAAGGATCTATCCTTGAACCCCATTTGCCAGTTCACTTTAGCTAGCTCTGCCTTCATGCCCTCAGTTGCCCTTATTTAAGTTCAAAATACTAGTCCTGGCCCCACTCTTCTCTCCCTCAAACTGAATGTAAAATTCAATCATATTATGGTCGCTGCTACCTAGGGGTGTTTTCACTATGAGGATATCAATGAATCCCATCTCATTGCTCAATACCAGGTCTAGTATAGCCTGCTCTCTGGTTGGCTCCAGATCGTGCTGCCCTAAGAAACTATCTCAAAAACATTCTATGAACTCCTCATCTGGGATCCTTTGCCCATCTGATATTTCCAGTCTATCTGTAGATTAATATCCCCCATAATTATCACCTTACCTTTCTGACAAGCTCCTATTATCTCTTCCTTTATACTCTGTCTTACCGTCTAGTTACAATTAGGGGGCCTAATGAGGGGACCACTCCCACAAGTGACTTTTTACCTTTATCACTTTTCGTCTCAACCCAAACTGCTTCTACATCCTGGTTTCCTGAACTTAGGTCATCCCTCACTAATATGCTAATACCATCATTAATTAACAGAGCCACATCTCCACCTTTTCCCAACTTCCTGGCCTTCCTAAATGTCACATACCCTTCAATATTCAGGTCCCAATCTATATCATCCTCTGTAATGGCTATCAGATTGTACTTATTTATTTCTATTTGCACTACCAGTTCATTTGTTTTGTTTCGAATGCTACATACATTTAGATACAGAGCCTTTAATCTTGCCCTTTTATTATTTTTGTAAGCAGCCTTACCTGCTGATTTACTCTTAGATTTGTATCTCTATCCCTTCCTGTCACAATCTGTTTATCATTTCCCATATTAATACCTATCTCTCTTGCCTTGTCTCTATTCTTTGGCTTACCACATCTTCCCAGTTTGATCCCTTGCCCCCAGCATCCAGTTGAAAATCCTCTGTACCTCCCTAGTTTGGCAGCTTGCGAGGATACCAGCCCCAGAAAGGTTCAGGTATAGACCATCCCAATGGTACAAATCCCACTTTCCCCAGTACTGGTGCCAGTGCCCCACAAACCGGAACCCACTTCACCTACACACATTAATTTCTCTATTTTTATTTGTCCTGTGCCAATTTGTACCTGGCTCAGGTAATAACCCAAAGATTGTTACCTTTGAGGTTCTGCTTCTTAATTTGGTGCCTAGTTCCTCACACTGACTGTGCAGAACCTCCTTCCTCATCCTGCCTATGTTGTTGGTACCAACATGGACCATGACCACTGGATCCTCCCCCTCCCAATGCAAGTTCCCCTCCAGCTCTAAGTAGATGTCCTGAACCCTAACACCGGACAGGCAACACAGCCGTCTGGCCTCTCGCTCTTTGCTTCAGTGAACAGTGTCAATCCCCCTCACTATCCTGTCCCCTACCACAACTACATTCCTAGATTTTTAGGAAGAGATTTAAGATTCCCTCAACTCACTAATACTCTGACTTTGTTGAGGCAGGTGCTGGTCACACTGGGAATGCCCCAATTTATTTAAGTGTAAGGTTTTGATAGATGGAAAGACAGAGAAGTTGGAGTGTGATGGTGGGGATAGAGAGAGAGAAAAGATCCAGAGAAAAATGAGAGATTTAGAGAAGGAGTTTGGGTGGGGGAGGTGTTAGTATTCAGAGTGGGGAAGGGGAATGGAGGAAAAGGGGTGCAGGATGGAGGTGGGTAAGGGGTGCAGGATGGAGTGGGTAAGGGGTGCAGGATGGAGTGGGCAAGGGGTACAGGATGGAGTGGGTAAGGGGTGCAGGATGGAGTGGGCAAGGGGTACAGGATGGAGTGGGTAAGGGGTGCAGGATGGAGGTGGGTAAGGGGTGCAGGATGGAGTGGGCAAGGGGTGCAGGATGGAGGTGGGTAAGGAGTGCAGGATGGAGTGGGTAAGTGGTACAGGAGGGAGGTGGGTAAGAGGTGTAGGAGGGAGGTGGGTAAGGGGTGCAGGAGGGAGGTGGGTAAGAGGTGTAGGAGGGAGGTGGGTAAGGGGTGCAGGAGGGAGGTGGGAAGGGGTACAGGATGGAGGTGGGTAAGGGGTGCATGAGCGAGGTGGGTAAGGGGTGCAGGATGGAGTGGGTAAGGGGTACAGGAGGGAGGTGGGTAAGAGGTGTAGGATGGAGTGGGTAAGTGGTGCAGGATGGAGTGGGTAAGGGGTGCATGAAGGAGGTGGGTAAGGGGTACAGGAAAGGGGGGATTTTTAAAATTGAGGGGCTTGCCAACAAATGACAACACCCCCCCCCGAGGCTGAACCCTTTTGTACAAAAGGTTATTTAATGCACAAGGGACTAATTCCTCTGGCATTGATGCAGTAACAGCACCAAGAGGCCATAGCTGTGATCTGTCACTAGGGAGCGCTGTCTGCGCAGTTACTGATCCAACTCACTCCCTCTCCAGGAGTGGATACCCAAGCTCTGTCTAAGACGAGCTAAGAGAAAAGTCATTCTCTGCTGCAGATTCTAAATTGCCGCTGATCCTAGTTAGTGACTGGAATTTGGCCATAAGTGTAGAATTTAACAGACTTTCTTTGGCATCTTTCACAACATCAAGATGCCCCAAGGCGCTTCACCACTACTGTAACATAGGAAAAACAGCAGCCAACTTGTGCACAGCAAGCTCCCACAAACAGCAATGAGATGGTGACCAGATCATGTGTTCTCAACGATGTTAATTGAGGGTTAAATATTGGCCCCAGGACCTGGGGGAGAACTCCCCCCCACCCCCTCCGCTCTTCTTAGAAAGAGAGTCAGTGGATCTTTCACATCCACCCAAGAGGGCAGACAGGGCCCAGAATTAAAGTTTCATCTGAAAGGCGGCACCTCTGACAGTGCAGCACTCCCTCGGCACAGGGAGTGTCAGCCTGGATTTTATGTTTGAGCATGTTTGGGATTAGACTGGGTGGGACATTAAAGTTAACAGGGAGTGGGCAGGAGAGTGGAATTAGAGGTTTGATGGTTTACTTGTTGATTCTCCATTCAACCTGCACAAAATTTACCCAAAACTTGACTAGCAACCCAGAGGCCTGGGCTAATGCTCTAGGGAAATGGGTTCAAATCCCACCACAACAGTTGGTGGAATTTAAATTCAATTAATCATCTGGAATTGAAAGCTAGCCTTAGTAATAGTGACAATGAAACTATCATCGATTATTGTAAAAACCCATCTGGTTCATGAATGTATTGTAGGGAAGGACATCTGCCCTCCTTTGACAGCACCTTCCAAACCCATGACCTCCAGCATCTAGAAGGACAAGGGCAGCAGACACATGGGAACACCACCAGCTGGAAGTTCCCCTCTGAGTCACTCACCATCCTGACTTGGAAATATATCGGCCGTTCCTTCACTGTCGCTGAGTCAAAATCCAGAAATTGCCTCCCTAACAGCGCTGTGGGTGTACCTACACCACATGGTCTGCAGCGGTTCAAGAAGGCAGCTCACCACCACCTTCTCAAGGGCAATTAGGGATGGGCAATAAATGCTGGGCCCAACCAGTGACACCCACATCCCATGAATGAATAAAAAGTCCTTACCCGGTCTGGCCTAGGTGTCACTCCAGACCCACAGCAATGTCGTTGACTCTTAACTGCCCTCTGAAATGGCTGAGCAAGTCGCTCAGTTCAAGGGCAATTAGGGCTGGGCAATAAATGTTGACCTTTCCAGCGACGCCCACATCCCATCAAAGAGTAAAAACTTTTCCTCTCTATCCCTGCCTCATCCCCCTTCCCCACCCCACTACCCCTCCACCCGACTGACCCCCCACCCCACTACTAACCCAACTCATTACCCCCCACCCCACTACTCCCCCCACCTCACCTACCCCATCACCCGACTGTCCCCCCACCCCACTACTAACCCAACTCATTACCCCCCACCCCCACCACTGCCCCCACCCCACTACTCCCCCCACCCCCACTACTCCCCCCACCCCACTACTCCCCCCACCCCCACCACTCCCCCCACCCCCACTACTCCCCCCACTCCCACCACTCCCCCCACCCCACTACTCCCCCCACCCCACTACTCCCCCCACCCCCACCACTGCCCCCACCCCACTACTCCCCCCACCCCCACCACTCCCCCCACCCCACTACTCCCCCCACCCCCACCACTCCCCCCACCCCACTACTCCCCCCACCCCCACCACTCCCCCCACCCCACTACTCCCCCCACCCCCACCACTCCCCCCACCCCACTACTCCCCCCACCCCCACCACTCCCCCCACCCCACTACTCCCCCCACCCCCACCACTCCCCCCACCCCACTACTCCCCCCACTCCCACCACTCCCCCCACCCCCACCACTCCCCCACCCCACTACTCCCCCCACCCCACTACTCCCCCCACCCCCACCACTCACCCCACCCCACTACTCCCCCCACCCCACTACTCCCCCCACCCCTCTACTCCCCCCACCCCACTACTCCCCCCAAACCCACCACTCCCCCCACCCCACTACTCCCCCCACCCCCACCACTCCCCCCACCCCACTACTCCCCCCACCACACTACTCCCCCCACCCCCACCACTGCCCCCCACCCCCACCACTCCCCCCACCCCACTACTCCCCCCACCCCCACCACTGCCCCCACCCCCACCACTCCCCCCACCCCACTACTCCCCCCACCCCACTACTCCCCCCACCCCCACCACTCCCCCCACCCCCACCACTCCCCCCACCCCACTACTCCCCCCACCCCCACCACTGCCCCCACCCCCACCACTCCCCCCACCCCACTACTCCCCCCACCCCCACCACTCCCCCCACCCCACTACTCCCCCCACCCCCACCACTCCCCCCACCCCCACCACTCCCCCCCACCCCACTACTCCCCCCACCCCCACCACTGCCCCCACCCCACTACTCCCCCCACCCCCACCACTCCCCCCACCCCACTACTCCCCCCACCCCCACCACTCCCCCCACCCCACTACTCCCCCCACCCCTCTACTCCCCCCACCCCACTACTCCCCCCACCCCACTACTCCCCCCACCCCCACCACTCCCCCCACCCCACTACTCCCCCCACCCCACTACTCCCCCCACCCCCACCACTCCCCCCACCCCTCTACTCCCCCCACCCCCACCACTCCCCCCACCCCACTACTCCCCCCACCCCACTACTCCCCCCACCCCACCACTGCCCCCACCCCACTACTCCCCCCACCCCCACCACTGCCCCCACCCCACTACTCCCCCCACCCCCACCACTGCCCCCACCCCACTACTCCCCCCACCCCCACCACTGCCCCCACCCCACTACTCCCCCCACCCCCCACTACTCCCCCCACCCCCACCACTCCCCCACCCCACTACTCCCCCCACCCCACCACTCCCCCCACCACACTACTCCCCCCACCCCCGCCACTCCCCCCACCACACTACTCCCCCCACCCCCACCACTCCCCCCACCCCACTACTCCCCCCACCCCCACCACTCCCCCCACCCCACTACTCCCCCACCCCTCTACTCCCCCCACCCCCACCACTCCCCCCACCCCACTACTCCCCCCACCCCTCTACTCCCCCCACCCAACTACTCCCCCCACCCCCACTACTCCCCCCACCCCCACCACTCCCCCCACCCCACTACTCCCCCCACCCCACTACTCCCCCCACCACACTACTCCCCCCACCCCCACCACTCCCCCCACCCCACTACTCCCCCCACCACACTACTCCCCCCACCCCCACCACTCCCCCCACCACACTACTCCCCCCACCCCACTACTGCCCCCTCCTGACTGTCCCCCACAATGCAATTCCTCACCATCCAATAACTTAGTCGCCTCTCGCTGTTTTTTGTAACTTCACTCGAAAATACATTTTTATTTGAAACTTTTACAATTATTGCATCTCATCCAAGCTACTGGATTCGGAGAAATAAGGGAATCAAATCCATCTCTGAGCTGCAGAAACCCTGCAATGTCCTGGAAATCTCGTCCATTAAACCCTCAGCAGCCCCAGAACAACCAGTGTGACCTCAACCTCTCACCCTCAACCTCTCACCCTCACCCTCAACCTCTCACCCTCACCCTCAACCTCTCACCCTCACCCTCTCACCCTCGACCTCTCACCCTCACCCTCTCACCCTCACCCTCTCACCCTCAACCTCTCACCCTCACCCTCTCACCCTCACCCTCTCACCCTCACCCTCTCACCCTCACCCTCTCACCATCAACCTCTCACCCTCACCCTGTCACCCTCACCCTCTCACCCTCACCCTCTCACCCTCAACCTCTCACCCTCACCCTCACCCTCTCCTCTCACCCTCTCACCCTCTCACAATCACTCTCACTCTCACCCTCACCCTCTCACCCTCACCCTCTCACCCTCACCCTCACCCTCCCCCTTCACCCTCTAACCCTCACCCTCACCCTCTCCCCTCACCCTCACCCTCAACTCTCATCCTCACCCTCACTCTCTCCCTCTCTCACCCTCTCACCCTCTCACCCTCTCATGCTCTTACCCTCTTATTCTCTCACCCTCTTACCCTCTCACTCTCTTACCTCTCACTCTCACCCTCTCACCCTCTCACACTCTCTCCCTCTCTCACCCTCTCATCCTCTCACGCTCTTACCCTCTTACCCCCTTATTCTCTCACCCTCGCTCACTCTCTCACTCTCTCCCTCTCTCACCCTCCCACCTCTCACCTTGCCTACCTGGTTAGTGAAATAGATTTCTACTAACTAGTTCAGTGGTTTCTCATAAGTTTTAAACTAACCTTGTAAACAATTTTCCTAACTTTTATATTTTACAATTTATTAAAATTTAAGTGCTAAAGTTCCATTCCACTACTGGGTGAATTTTCTGCTCAATGCCCAAACCCGGCTCTCGCTCCCTTTTTTTTTTTTTACTCTGGATCATTTTCCACTGTTCACGACCCCAGATCCACAAGGCTGGTAGTGAGAGTCCCAAGGATGCTCTCATCCAGCATGCGAGAATGCATGAGGTCTGGGTGCTGAAGGGCAGCACTGCTCAGAGGGAGAACGGTGTTTATCGACTGGGGGTGCAGGCTTCCAGGGTACAGAATTCCTGGGGTTCCAGCTCGGGGGACAGGACTCTGGTCTGGAGAGAGCTCCTCTTCATCGGAGCTACTGAGGATGAGTTTTGGCCCTGACAGCTGCTCCAATGGCTGTTTGCAATGGGGATTTGAATTCTCAGCGTTCTCCCTGAAAGCATAAAAAAAGGGTCATTAATTCAACGATTTTCATCACAGTATCAGCGAGACCAATAACATCTGTCATTCAGATCAATAACCAATCAATTAGATCAATGGATTTTAGCGTTCGCTGCTGGTATTCTATCCAGCAACTCCTGGCACAGGGCAGGACAGTGTTAGCCCTGTCTTAGTGCTAGCACATCCCATCCCACTCCTGGATTACTCCCAATTCACAGCCCATCCCACTCCTGGATTACTCCCTATTCACAGCCCATCCCACTCCTGGATTACTCCCTATTCACAGCCCATCCCACTCCTGGATTACTCCCTATTCACAGCCCATCCCACTCCTGGATTACTCCCAATTCACAGCCCATCCCACTCCTGGATTACTCCCTATTCACAGCCCATCCCATTCCTGGATTACTCCCTATTCACAGCCCATCCCACTCCTGGATTACTCCCTATTCACAGCCTATTCTACCCCTGGATTACTCCCTATTCACAGCCCATCCCACTCCTGGATTACTCCCTATTCACAGCCCATCCCACTCCTGGATTACTCCCTATTCACAGCCCATCCCATTCCTGGATTACTCCCTATTCACAGCCCATCCCACTCCTGGATTACTCCCTATTCACAGCCTATTCTACCCCTGGATTACTCCCTATTCACAGCCCATCCCACTCCTGGATTACTCCCTATTCACAGCTATCCCACTCCTGGATTACTCCCTATTCACAGCCTATTCTACCCCTGGATTACTCCCTATTAACAGCCCATCCCACTCCTGGATTACTCCCTATTCACAGCCCATCCCATTCCTGGATTACTCCCTATTCACAGCCCATCCCACTCCTGGATTACTCCCTATTCACAGCCTATTCTACCCCTGGATTACTCCCTATTCACAGCCCATCCCACTCCTGGATTACTCCCTATTCACAGCCCATCCCACTCCTGGATTACTCCCTATTCACAGCCCATCCCATTCCTGGATTACTCCCTATTCACAGCCCATCCCACTCCTGGATTACTCCCTATTCACAGCCTATTCTACCCCTGGATTACTCCCTATTCACAGCCCATCCCACTCCTGGATTACTCCCTATTCACAGCTATCCCACTCCTGGATTACTCCCTATTCACAGCCTATTCTACCCCTGGATTACTCCCTATTCACAGCCCATCCCACTCCTGGATTACTCCCTATTCACAGCCCATCCCATTCCTGGATTACTCCCTATTCACAGCCCATCCCACTCCTGGATTACTCCCTATTCACAGCCCATCCCATTCCTGGATTACTCCCTATTCACAGCCCTTCTCAATCCTGGATTACTCCCTATTCACAGTCATCCCATACCTAGATTACCCCCCCATTCATAGCCCATCCCACTCCTGGATTACTCACTATTCACAGCCCATCCCACTCCTGGATTACTCCCTATTCACAGCCCATCCCACTCCTGGATTACTCCCTATTCACAGCCTATTCTACCCCTGGATTACTCCCTATTCACAGCCCATCCCACTCCTGGATTACTCCCTATTCACAGCCCATCCCATTCCTGGATTACTCCCTATTCACAGCCCATCCCACTTCTGGATTACTCCCTATTCACAGCCCTTCTCAATCCTGGATTACTCCCTATTTGCAGTCATCCCATACCTAGATTACCCCCCCATTCATAGCCCATCCTACTCCTGGATTACTCACTATTCACAGCCCATCCCACTCCTGGATTACTCCCTATTCATAGCCCATCCCACTCCTGGATTACTCCCTATTCACAGCCCATCCCACTCCTGGATTACTCCCTATTCACAGCCCATCCTACTCCTGGATTACTCCCTATTCACATCCCATCCCACTCCTGGATTACTCCCAATTCACAGCCCGTCCTACTCCTGGATTATTCCCTATTCACAGCCATCCCACTTCTGGATTACTCTCTACTCGCTGTCATCCCACTCCTGGATTACTCCCTACTTACAGTCCATTCCACTCCTGAATTAACCCCTCTTTGCAGCCCACCCAATTCTGGATTACTCCCTATTTGCAATCCATCCCACTCCTAGATTACTCACTATTCACAGCCCATCCTACTCCTGGATTACTCCCTATTCACAGCCCATCCCACTCCTGGATTACTCCCTATTCACAGCCCATCCAAACTCTGGATTACTCTCTATTCACAGCCCATCTGTCATGAAGCTATTAATGTATATAATAATATAGGAAAATATTTTTCTCTGAGGATAGTGGTTTAGTCTGTGGGTGTGTCGTAATTGGATAAAACCAGCTAGTCTGGGTGCTTTGATGTGTACTAGTTTTGAGATGTAATAGAGGTAGAGTGTATTTGCATTTTGTTTAATAGACCATTCAAGAAGTGGGGTGAAATCTGGCACCTAACTAGCAGAGACAAAGCAACGTTTATATTACTAATACAATCGGTACTATGAAAGGGGTTTTATTGTTAGGAGAGGTGGAGTTCAAAAAGGTTGGTGATGCAATGAGCTGTGCTGGGTATAACTGAGAGCAGTTTTTGAGTGCACAGGGCAGAGGCAATGTAAGATCAAAGCTGCTGTAAACCTACAACTGTCTCCACAGGAACCAAAGTGAGAGGAACCTCATTTTGAATCTGTAAGGTGAAAACGCTTTGGCTGGTGTCTGGTTAAAGTTTATAGGTTATTGTTGCCTAAATGGAGATTAGTTTGGGAATTTGTTAAAAATTATATTTGTAGTAATTTGTAGCCATGTGTATGTGTTTAACTTGTGTAACTTAATAAAAGTTTCATTTAGTTTAATATAAAACCTCTTGAGCACTGGTAGTCTGATTGCTGAATTTAGAGCTTCATCTCAAACATATCAAATGAAAATATATTCCCTATTCCCAGCCCATCCTGTTCCCGGATTACTCCCTATTCCCAGCCCATCCTGTTCCCGGATTACTCCCTATTCCCAGCCCATCCTGTTTCCGGATTACTCCCTATTCCCAGCCCATCCTGTTCCCGGATTACTCCCTATTCCCAGCCCATCCTGTTCCAGGATTACTCCCTATTCCCAGCCCATCCTGTTCCTGGATTACTCCCTACTCCCAGCCCATCCTGTTCCTGTATTACTCCCTATTCCCAGCCCATCCTGTTCCTGGATTACTCCCTATTCCCAGCCCATCCTGTTCCTGGATTACTCCCTATTCCCAGCCAATCCCACTCCTGGATCACTCTGTATTCACAGCACATCCCACTCTTAGATTACTCCCAATTCACAGCCCATCCCACTCCTGGATTACTCCATATTCCTGACCATCCCATTCCCTGATTATCTCTGTCCCCTTCTCCTGCGTCATCCAGTCTGTCTCTACCTGTCTTTGGTCTCAGCTGCTCTGTCTCTCTGTCTTCGGTTCTTGAACCAGTTGCTGACCTGTGTGGTGGTCAGTCCAGTGGCTTCAGCCAATTCTCTCTTCTCCCGGGGAGAGGGGTATGGATTGTGCAAATACCATTCCCGCAGGATACCCCGAGATTTCTCCTGGAGGATGGAAGGATTGGAGAGGAGAATAAGCGATGAAGCAGGAATGAAAAGGAACGTTTCAGCTCAAATCAAACATTCAGCAAATACTAAATATATCCCAATGTTACTGAAAGGAACCATTATACAATTCATTATAAATCAGCATTTAGAAATTACAGGTTCATATCCTAATATCAGGAATCAATCCTTCTCCCTCTACAAACACTGACCCCCTCCCCAAACACTGACCCCCCCTCTCCAAACACTGATCCCCCTCTCCAAACACTGACCCCTCCCCAAACACAGACCCCTCCCCAAACATTGACCCCCTCCCCAAACACTGAGCCCTTCCTCAAACTTCCACCTCAAAAAAAACATGAAAATCTCAAACATCCAAACAGTTTCCAGAACCTCATTCACCCCCAGAAAAACTGTAAACCCCTCAAAATGCCAGCCAACCCACCCCAACAATAACCTCTCGAAACACAAACCAACCCCCCAACAATAACCCAGTCCAAACGCTAACTCAAGCCTTCCAAACACCAGCCATTTGCAGGCTCTGCTCACTGCCAGTTTGGAGGGTGGGGGGTAAATCTCACTGCCAGTTTTGGGGGTAAATCTCACTGCCAGTTCTGTGGGGGGGTGGGGGGTAAATCTCACTGCCAGTTCTGGCGGGGGGGGAGGTTAAATCTCACCGTCAGTTTTGGGGGGTAAATCTCGCTGCCAGTTCTGGGGGGGGGGTAAATCTCACTGTCAGTTTTGGGGGGTAAATCTCGCTGCCAGTTCTGAAGGAAGTAAATCTCGCTGCCAGTTTTGGGGGGTAAATCTCGCTGCCAGTTCTGGGGGGGGTAAATCTCACTGCCAGTTTTGGGGGGTAAATCTTGCTGCCAGTTCTGGGGGTGGGGGGGGTAAATCTCACTGCCAGTTCTGGGGGGGTAAATCTCACTGCCAGTTTTAGGGGGATAAATCTCGCTGCCAGTTCCGGGGGGGTGGGGGGGAGTAAATCTTGCTGCCAGTTTCGTGGGGGGTAAATCTCACTGCCAGTTTTGGGGGATAAATCTCGCTGCCAGTTTCGGGGGAATAAATCTCACTGCCAGTTTTAGGGGGATAAATCTCGCTGCCAGTTTCAGGGGGGTAAATCTCACTGCCAGTTTCAGGGGGGTAAATCTCACTGCCAGTTTTGGGGGATAAATCTCACTGCCAGTTCTGGGTGGGGGGATAAATCTCACTGCCAGTTCTGGGGGGGGGGGTAAATCTCACTTTCAGTTTTAGGGGGATAAATCTCACCTTCAGTTTTGGGGGTAAATCTCGCTGCCAGTTTTGGGGGTACGTTCCGGCTGGGAATTCTTGCCGGAATTTTTCCATTTAGGGAGTTGCTGTTTCTTTCTCCCCTCAGTCAGACCCGGTCGCAGTCCAGGCTCCGGGACAATTAAATCGTCACTAACCCCAACTTAACACCCAAGCTGGAATCAGGCGGAAATTTCGGAGCAAGTGCGAAAATGCCCCCAAATTCGGCTGGTCCCGGGTGTTACAAACAAACCCCCCACCCCATCCCACCTGCACCCCCCAAACCCCCCAGAAATTGCGGACCCTCTTAAAGAAGTTGTGGGATCTCCGCGTTCCCAGGAAACTCACCTTGAAGCAGTAACTAGTCTCCTCACCATCCCAGATGGTACGGGGCAGTGGGAATTTCCTTCGCACCCGGTATTTCCCCACAGCTCCCAGGGGCCTCCCCCTCACCTTCTCAGCCTCGGTGTAGTGAGCCTTCAGCCAGAACTGCTGCAGCTTGGGGTGGCTTTGCACCGAGAACTGGCAGCTCTCCAGGATCTTGTACAGCTCACGGAAGTTACCCCGGTGAAAAGCCACGGCTGCCTTGGCCTTGAGGACGCTCTCATTCTTGTGGAGCTGCTCGCAGGCGGGCAGGGACCACAGGAAGCGGCCCAGCCTCTCCACGCTGCGTCCCTGTTGCAGGACCTCGCACACGCAGGCTACCTGCTCCTCCGTGAAACCAAAGGAGCTCAGGATGGACATGATGAAAGCAAGGGATGGGACCCACCACCCCCCCCACCCCCCGCAGCTCCCTCCCGCACTCGCAGCTTGGCCAGTCCGAAAATCCCTCACCTTAACCCTGCCTCGGCGGCTGTACCAACCTTCTACAACAGCTCACTGGCTGCGTGGAGGACCCCTAGGGTGGGCGGGGGCTGGAGGAGGTGGTTGTGTGGGGGGTGGGGAGGAGGATCAAGTTTTCTTAATAATTCACCACAGAGGCTGTGTCAGTAACAGAAACCCGATCCTCGCTTATAAGGCCAAACATTCTCCAGTCCGCAGGCACGGCTGCTGAACACTATTTCAGACCGGGGAGTGAAGACTAACAACACACTGCATTTATATATCGCCCTGCACCTTGTCAAACAGCCCATGGCACTTCACAGGAGCATTATCGAAAATAAGCCTGACACCGGGCCACGTAAAGGTAGATATATTAGGACAGGTGAGCGAATGCTTGGTGGGAGAGATAGATTTTAAGGAGCATCTTAAAGCAGGAGAGAAAGGTGGAGCGGTTTTTAGGGAGGGGGGGATCCCAGAGCCCCAGGCCCCAGTAGCCGGAAGGCACGGCCACCAGTGGGGCTGCGATTAAACTCGGGGATGTGCGAGAGGCCAGGGTTGGAGGAGCTCGTAGATTTCGGAGGGTTGCAGGGGCTGGAGGAGATTACAGGGATAGGGTGGAACGGACCGATTTAAAAGCGAATTTTAAACTGTTAAAGCCAAGTGGCTGTTTAACCGGGAGCTGGTGTAAGTCAGCGAGCACAGGGGTGCTGGAGCCACTGGCCTCAGCTCAGTTTAGCTCATAACCTAGACACTGGGCAGTGCCATATCTTCTCACCTGTAGCAGACACTGTAGGAGACACAGGAACTCACCGAGGGATGCAGTGGCTCGATAGGTAGCAATGCAGTACTGAGGGAGTGCTGCAGTGTCAGAGGTGGCTGTCTTTCCAATGAGATGTTAAACTAAGATCCCCGACCTAAAACATCGCATGACACTGATCAAAAAAGAGGTGGGGTGGAGATCTCATTGTTAATATTTACCACTCTAGAACATTAACTAAACAGGCTACCTGGTGATTAAACTTGTTGCTGTCTGTGGGATCTTACTCTGCCACATTGAACCATATTACAACCGTGACCACACTTAAGCACTTTGGGACACCCTGAGGTTGTGAAACGTGGCGACAGGAAAATACAAGATCTTTTTTCACTCTGTATAACATGAAATCCCAGCTCCAGGTCCTCACCGCCCCTCCCGATCTCTGCAGATTCCTCCTCACACCCGACAGCCTCACCATGTCTCCACGTTCCTCCAGTTCCGGCCCCTTGAACGTCCCCGATCATAATCACAGCCGAGGTGCTCACTGCACAAATACGCAGAGCCGTAAAGTCACTGGGGGAATAGTAGGAGGCCATTTGGCCCATCGCTTCCATGCCCAGGAAATGGTGGCGATTCAGGACTCACTTGCCACAAGTTGCTGAATTTCTGATGGACCAATAATAGGGGAGAAGGTGGACTCACAGTTATTTTTCAGTCATTTCTGGGCCACTGAGGTTTTGTCCAATATTTTTTTTTTAAATTTTAAAAACTGCACAAACTGAAAATCTAAGGAATGGAATCCTGGAAAAACCAACGGAATCAAAATTTACCCAAAAACCTCTTATTGTTTTGAAACCTGTTCGTTGGCCCCCCCGAACCTTCTCTGATCCAGCAAGAAAAGTTCAGGGGTTTTTTAATATAGTTTTTTTTTGTGTGAGTTTTGCTCTGGTTCCTGTTACTGGCTCCAGAGAATCTTCCCTGTGCTTCTCCGTGGTCACTCAGGTGCTGCGTGCAGCTCAGGACAGCCCAAAACTCTGCGAAGAAACAGAGCGAGGCACAAGGATTTACACTTGATCAAAATCCCCAGACTGGGAAAATATCCAGGGGGTGTTTTGGGGCGGTTTGGGGGAGAGGGGTGGGGGTGGGGGGACCAACAGTGGAGCGGGGTTGGGGAAAGGGAAGCAAGACTGAGTGCCAGAGCCGCGGAGGCGGGGGGTGGGGGGGTGGTGGGTAAGGGTGAGAATGAGTTTCGGAACTTGAGGAACTTTCACTAAAGCCCTGGGGCTGGACTGCGCTCAAACCTCCTGTTGTTAATTCTGGGTTGGATCCCGGGCCCCTCTTGAACCGGTTGCTGACCCGGGTCAGAGGGAGTCTGGTATCAGTTTGTGGACTGTTCAGACTCTGTCCCGGACAATCCCACTGTCCAGACCCTGTCCCGGACAGTCCCACTGTCCAGACCCTGCTCCGGACAATCCCACTGACCAGACATTGTCCCGGACAATCCCACTGGACCAGACCCTGTGCCGGACAATCCCACTGTCCAGACCCTGTCCCGGACATTTCCACTGAACCAGGCCCTGTTCCAGACAATCCCATTGTCCAGACATTGTCCCAGACAATCCCACTGTCCAGACATTGTCCCGGACAATCCCACTGGACCAGACCCTGCTCCGGACAATCCCACTGTCCAGACCCTGTCCCGGACAATCCCACTGTCCAGACCCTGCTCCGGGCAATCTCACTTTCCAGACCCTGTCCTGGACATTCCCACTGAACCAGGCCCTGATCTGGACAATCCCACTGTCCAGGTCCTGTCCCAGGACAATCCCACCAGAGCAGACCCTGACCTGCTCTTGTCTGTATTTTTTTTTAAGTACATCTTTCTCTCACTGTTTCCAGTGGGATTGGGCATGTTTAAAGTTGAACATCACATAATAGAAGATTCTAGAACTGGTTCTGCTGCCAAATACATCCCTACAAATTAACCACACAAACTCTCGTGTTTGATGTTCATGTTCTCTCTTGGGCCTTGTTGCTAAGAGCCTTTTCAGGTTACAAGAGGATTCTGTTTCGTGATGTCTTAGAGTGACCATTAACCCTCGCTCTGCCAAATAGCATTTGACTGAGTGCGGCATCAAGGTGCCCTGGCAAAACTGGAGTCAATGGGAATCGGGGGGAAAACTCTCCGCTGGTTGGAGTCATACCCAGCACAAAGGAAGATGGTTGTGGTTGTTGGAGGTCAGTCATCTCAGCTCCAGTACATCACTGCAGGAGCTCCTCAGGGTAGTGTCCTCGGCCCAACCACCTTCAGCTGCTTCAACGACCTTCCTTCCATCATAAGGTCAGAAGTGGGAATGTTCACTGATGATTGCACAATGGTCATCACCATTCATGACTCCTCAGATACTGAAGCAGTCCATGTCCAAATGCAGCAAGACCTGGACAATATCCAGACCATCGGCCCTTGACGATCAGTGGCATTACTATCTCTGAGTCCCTCACTGCCAACATCCTGGGGGTTACCATTGACCAGAAACTGAACTGGACAAGCCATATAAACACAGTGGCTACAAGAGCAGGTCAGAGGCTGGGAATCCTGCGGTGAGTAACTCACCTCCTGACTCCCCAAAGCCTGTCCACCACCTACAAGGCACAAGTCAGGAGTGTGATGGAATACTCCCCACTTGCCTGGATGAGTGCAGCTCCCACTACACTCAAGAAGCTCGACACCATCCAGGACAAAGCAGCCCCTCTTGATTGGCACCCCATCCACAAACATTCACTCCCTCCACTCCAACACACAATGGCAGCAGTACAAGATATACTGCAGGAATTCACCAAGGCTCCTTCGACAGCACCTTCCAAACCCATGACCACCACCATCTAGAAGGACAAGGGCAGCAGACAGATGGGAACACCACCACCTGGAAGTTCCCCTCCATGTCACTCACCATCCTGACTTGGAAATATATCAGCCGTTCCTTCACTGTCGCTGGGTCAAAATCCTGGAACTCCCTCCCTAACAGCACTGTGGGTGTACCTACACCACAGGGACTGCAGCGGTTCAAGAAGGCAGCTCACCCCCACCTTTTCAAGGGCAATTAGGGATGGGCAATAAATGCTGGCCTAGCCAGCGATGCCCACATCCCATGGATGAATGTAAAAAAAAAGACTAAAATAAGCAGCTGATATACACAGTCTGACACCTCAAACCAAACTTTGCCTGTTCTATCAGGTAGATGTGAAAGATCCCATGGCACTATTTGAAAAAGAGCAAGGGAATTGTCCTGGGGCCAATATCTATCCCTTAATCAATGTCACCAAAAACAGATTATCTGGTCTTTATCACATGGCTGTTTGTGGGATCTTGCTGTGCATAAATTGGCTGCCATGTTTACCGCATTAAAGCAGTGACTACATTTCAAAAAGTATTTCATTGGCTGTAAAGCGCTTTGGGAGTCTTGAGGTTGTGAAAGGCGCTATAGAAATGCAAGTTTTTTTTTACGTTGTCACTTTAAAGTGTGGACAGTGGCGAATAAGTTGTTTGAACTCAGTGCCTGGCACTCATAGCCAGTAACTGTCTCAATACCGAGTCACCCAGGCCAGCTCCGTGCTGAGTTTGGGTCCCGCTCCTGATCACTGTCCATTGATCCCTCCTGGTTAGTGAGACAGGGCGGGTGTTAGACACAGCCTGGCCCACATGTGATTCCCCCCCTGTTCAAATAGCCGACGTACCCTCACAGGCACATGAAGCCTTGTGTGTTAAAAGGAGGGATTGCAGAAACAGATGGAACCTTCAGGAGAGGGTGAATAGACAGAGAGGCTGTGAGGAAGTTTGAGGTGAGACTTACTGAGGGGAGACTGACCCGGGGGAGTGAGGGGGTGTGTGGGGGGGGTGGTGGGGAGTGGTGTTTATCAGGACCTTAAACCCACCTGTTCAAATTTCAGAATGAGCTTAGGTCACAACTCGACTATTCCAACGCTCCACTGCTCAGCCTCACGCCCACCTCCGGCCAACTTCAGCTCATCCAACACTCTGTTCCTGACTCGTACCAAGTCCTGGTCATTCACCCTGTGACCAGGGTCGCTGACTGACACTGACCCCCGAACTGAGGCAACAGCTCGGCTTTAAAATCCCCATCCTTGGTCTCAAACCCCCTCCAAGGCCTCCCCTCCTCACCACCCTCTGTAACCTTCCTCCAGCCCTACAAACCCCCTCAAGGAGCCTGAGCACTGCCAGCCCTGGACAAACTCGATTTTAATCACTCCACCATCGGCGGCAGTGCTTTCAGCTGGCTGAGCCCTTAAGCTCCGGGATTCCCTCCCCAAACCTCTCCGCAACTCTCTCCTCCTTTAAGACGCTCCTTAAAACCGGCCTCTTTGCCCAGGGTTTTTGGCCAACTGCTCTGGTATCTCTTTACGTGTCTCGGAGTCAAATTCCATTTGATAACACTCCTGTGGAGAAACCTTTAAATGTTTTATCATGTTAAAGGTGCTACATAAATGCAAGCTGTCGTTACGCCTGGGTGGGTGGTTATTATTGTACCAGGACTGCTTTCCAAAAATCAAGGTGCACGTGGTAATCCTAGGTATTGGGTTATGTGTTCGTTGCTGGGGTGGACTATCATCTCATTGTTTCGAGCAGGTTAATAAGCACCTCAGGCCGTGAACGCAAACAGCTTCCTCAAATGTTCAAAGGCCACATTGGAATCGCTCGGATAAAATTACCTTTGTACAATTAGATGGGTGCAAGAGGAAGGCATTGCTGTGGCAACCAGCGCCGGGGCCTACACGTGAACAGTCAGTGCTCGTATCCTCATATCCCGTTCTTTCCAAATTTCTCCTCCTCAGTCGCCTAATAGGGAGTCACAGAATCACAGAGAGCAGAGTCTTTGGCCCATAATGTTCCGACATTTTCTTAAGCCCTCAAGGGTCACATTAAGCCAGAAGTTAGGCTTCAGTTTGGTTAGATCTCATCTGGAATAAGGGGTATCAGTCAGGCCCCCACCCAGGAAGGATATATCGGCCTTGGCGAGGCGGGGGGGAATGCAATGGGGGGCAGGGCAGACTCACCGAAATGATACCGGGGCCAAGAGGGTGGTAAAATCACGAGGGCAGATTGCACAGTCTTGGCTATTCTCCTGATTGTAGAAGACACGGAGGTGATTTGATTGAGGTATGTAAGGTATTGAGGTAAATTAACAGGGTCAATGGAGCGAAACTATTTCCTCTAGTGGGTGGGTGGGGCAGGGGGGTCTGGTGGTGGTGGAGCCCAGAGCAAGAAGCAGAACCTTAAACTCTGAGCCAGGCTGTTCAGGGGTGATGTCAGGAAGCACTTCCTCATACAAAGAGGGGTGGAAATCTGGAACTCTCGCCCCCAAAAAGCTTTTGCTGTTGGGGTGGTCATTTGAAAATTTCAAGACTGAGTTTGATAGATTTTTGTTGGGTAAGGGGTTTAAGAGGTTACAAACCAAGGAGAGTAAATGCAGTTAAGATACAGATCAGCCACGATCTTATTGAATGACAGACCAGGCTCAAGGGACTGAATGGCCTGCTCCTATTGCTATGAATCTGGGGGTTGGTGGGGGGAGTTGTGGGGTGTGAAGCTTAGTAAGTAAATCCCTAAGGAACAGGAAGATCCCAAGTTTCATTCACCTCCATCTGCCTCCACTCTAGGTACTTGATGTTACATCTAGTCTCTACAGCTCTGATAGCAATAGACAGATGGAGCCAAGGTTTTGCTCCAATCTCAATCCACATGGGCTTGGAGTTCTGAGACCCAGAGTGGGAGCAGGTCCGAACGTACCTGCTGTTCCCTCAGTTATGGAACCAAAGGGATAGAAAGGGAGGCCATTCGTCCCATCTCTGCCAAGCAGGTTGGGCCTATACTCATTGGAGTTTAGAAGAATGAGGTGAGACCTCATTGAAGGTTGGATTGACAAGGTGGATGCTGAGAGAAGGTTTCCTATCATGCGGGGAACCCAGAACTACCGGGGCACAGATTCAAAGTAAGGGGTCGTCCATTTAAGACAGAGACGAGGAGGAGTTTCTTCTCTCAGAGGGCCGTTAGTTTTTGGAACCCTCTCCCCCGGAGAGCAGTGGAGGCCGGATCATTGGACACGTCCAAGGCTGAGTTAGGCAGATGTTTGATC
>NC_054500.1:23559152-23687041 GCF_017639515.1 Carcharodon carcharias
AGACACATACACAGACACACACACACACACACACAGATACACACACGGACACACACAGACACACACATGGACACAGATGGACACAGACACACAAAGACAGACACACACACACACAGACACACACACACAGACGCGCACACACACACAGACACACACAGACACACACACACACACACACAGGCAGACACACACACACAGACAGACACACAGGCACACAGACGGACACAGACACACAAAGACACACACACACACACACACACACACACAGGCAGACACACAGACACACACACACACAGACAGACACACACAGACACATACACACAGAGACAGACACACAGACAGACACACACAAAGACACACACACACAGACACTTACATACAGACACACACACACACATACAGACAATCACATAGACAGACACACACATACACAGACATAGACAGACACACACACACATACAGACAATCACATAGACAGACACACACATACACAGACATACACAAATACACACACACAGACACACACACAAACAGACAGACACACACAGACACACAAAGACAGACACACTCACACAGACACACACACAGACACACACACGGACACACACACAGATACACACAGATACATACACGGACACACACACAGACACACACACACACACACAGACGGACACAGACACACAAAGACAGACACACTCACACAGACACACACACAGACACACACACGGACACACACACAGATACACACAGATACATACACGGACACACACACAGACACACACACGGACACAGATGGTCACAGACACACAGACACTCACACACAGATGCACACACACACAGACACACACACAGGCAGACACACACACACAGACAGACACACAGACACACAGACGGACACAGACACACAAAGACACACACACACACAGACACTCACACATGGACACACACACACAGACACACACACAGACACACACAAACACACAGACACACACACACACACACAGACACACAGACACAGACACACACACACAGACACACACACACACAGACACAGACACACACACACACACACACAGACACACACACAGAAACACACACAGACATACAGACACACACACAGACACAGACACACACACAGACACACACACACAGGCAGACACACAGGCAGTCACACGGACGGACGGACACACAGACACACACACACAGACATACGCATAGACAGACACATGGATGGACACACATACAGACACACACACACACACACAGACACACAGACGGACACAGACACACAAAGACAGACACACTCACACAGACACTCATACACAGACACACACACACACACACACGGACACACACACACAGACACACACACGGACGCACACACACACACAGACACATACACAGACACACACACACACACACACAGATACACACACGGACACACACAGACACACACATGGACACAGATGGACACAGACACACAAAGACAGACACACACACACACAGACACACACACACAGACGCGCACACACACACAGACACACACAGACACACACACACACACACACAGGCAGACACACACACACAGACAGACACACAGACACACAGACGGACACAGACACACAAAGACACACACACACACACACACACACACAGGCAGACACACAGACACACACACACACAGACAGACACACACAGACACATACACACAGAGACAGACACACAGACAGACACACACAAAGACACACACACACAGACACTTACATACAGACACACACACACACATACAGACAATCACATAGACAGACACACACATACACAGACATAGACAGACACACACACACATACAGACAATCACATAGACAGACACACACATACACAGACATACACAAATACACACACACAGACACACACACAAACAGACAGACACACACAGACACACACACACAAAACACAAGCATAGGCACAAACAGACATAGAAATACACACACACCCACATACAAAACACATGCATAGACACAAACACACATGGACACACACAGACACACAGACACAGACACACACACACAGACACACACACACCACACACACACACAGAGAAACACACACAGACATACAGACACACATACACACACAGACACACAGACACACAGACTGACACAGACACACAAAGACACACACACACACAGACACTCACACACGGACACACACACACAGACACACAAACACACACAGACACACAAACACACACAGACACAGACACACACAAAGACACACACACACAGGCAGACACACAGGCAGTCACACGGACGGACACACACACAGACACACACAGACACACACACACAGACACACACACAGACAAACACACGGACAGGCACACACACAGACTCACACACAGACACACACACAAAGACATACACATAGACAGACACATGGATGGACACACATACAGACACACACACAGACACACAGATGGACACAGACACACAAAGACAGACACACTCACACACAGACACACACACAGACACACACGGACACACACACACAGACACACACACAGACGCACACGCACACACAGACACATACACAGACACACAGACACACACACACAGATACACACACAGACACACACACATGGACACAGATGGACACAGACACACAAGGACAGACACACACACACAGACACTCACACACAGACGCACACACACACAGACACACACACACAGGCAGACACACACACACAGACAGACACACAGACGGACACAGACACACAAAGACACACGCACACACAGACACTCACACACAGACATACACACACACACACAAACACACACACACACACACAGGCAGACACACAGACACACACACAGACACACACACAGACACACACATACAGAGACAGACACACAGACAGACACACACAAAGACACACACACACAGACACTCACACACAGACACACACACACACACACATACAGACAATCTCATAGACAGACACAGAAATACACAGACATACACAGACACACACACACAGAAAACACAAGCATAGGCACAAACACACATAGAAATACACACACACCCACATACAAAACACATGATAGACACAAGCACACATGGACACACACACAGACACACACACACACACACACACACACACACACACACAGAAACACACACAGACATACAGACACACATACACACACAGACACACAGACACACACAGACAAACACACGGACGGACACACACACAGACACACACACACAGACACACACATAGACAGACACACGGCTGGACACACATACAGACACACACACACAGACACACACACAGACACACACACAGAAACACACACAGACACACAGACGGACACAGACACACAAAGACAGACACACTCACACAGACACTCACACACAGACACACACACACAGACACACATGGACACACACACAGACACACACACAGAAACACATGGACACAGACACACAAAGACACACACACACACAGACACTCACACACAGACATACACACACACACACACACACACACAGGCAGACACACAGACACACACACAGACAGACACACACACACAGATACGCACATATACAGACATAGACAGACACACACACATACAGACAATCACATAGACAGACACACACATACACAGACACACATGGACACACACACAGACACACACACGGGCACAGATGGACACAGACACACAAAGACAGACACACACACAGACACTTACACACAGACGCACACACACACAGACACACACACACAGGCAGACACACACACACAGACAGACACACAGACAGACACAGACACACAAAGACAGACACACACACACACAGACACACACACACACACAGACACACAGACACACAGACGGACACAGACACACAAAGACACACACACACACAGACACTCACACATGGGCACACACACACAGACACACACACAGACACAAACACACACACACACAGGCACAAACACACACACACACAGACACACACACACACACACACAGACACACACACACACAAACAGACGGACACAGACACACAAAGACAGACACACTCACACAGACACTCACGCACAGACACACACACACATACACAAAACACACGCATAGACACAAACACACATAGACACACACAGACTGACACACACACACACCCACACACAAAACACATGCATAGACACAAACACACATGGACACACACACACACGCAGTCAGACACACACATAGACAGACAAACACACACACAGACACACACACGCAGACACACAAAACACACGCATAGGCACAAACACACATAGACACACACACATAGACACACACACATAGACACACACACACACACACACACAAAACACACGCATAGACACAAACACACATAGACACAGACACACCCACACAAAACACACACATAGGTGCAAACACACACATACACACACAGGCACACACACATAGACACACAAACACAAAACACACGCATAGGCACAAACACACATAGACACACACACACACACACACACAAAACACACGCATAGACACAAACACACATAGCCACAGACACACACACACACACAGACACTCACACATGGGCACACACACACAGACACACACACAGACACAAACACACACACACACAGGCACAAACACACACACACACAGACACACACACACACACACAGACACACACACACACAAACAGACGGACACAGACACACAAAGACAGACACACTCACACAGACACTCACACACAGACACACACACACATACACAAAACACACGCATAGACACAAACACACATAGACACACACAGACTGACACACACACACACCCACACACAAAACACATGCATAGACACAAACACACATGGACACACACACACACACACGCAGTCAGACACACACATAGACAGACAAACACACACACAGACACACACACGCAGACACACAAAACACACGCATAGGCACAAACACACATAGACACACACACATAGACACACACACATAGACACACACACACACACACACACAAAACACACGCATAGACACAAACACACATAGACACAGACACACCCACACAAAACACACACATAGGTGCAAACACACACATACACACACAGGCACACACACATAGACACACAAACACAAAACACACGCATAGGCACAAACACACATAGACACACACACACACACACACAAAACACACGCATAGACACAAACACACATAGCCACAGACACACACACACACACAGACACACACACACACACACACACACACACACAGACACCCAGATGGACACACACAGACACACACACACACACACACGCACATGCATACAGACCAACACAAACACAAACATACACACACCCAGGTACATGCACACCACCCAGTTACACATGCAAAGACATGTGTATGTATACATAAACACACAGACACATGAACGCACACAGAGACCCTGACATACACACACATGCACTGAGTAATTGTTGGTGAGCTGACTGAGCGACTGCTGTGGGTGCTGAAAGTGCAGACACAAACACACACACACACAGACACACACACACACACACACACACAGACGGACACAGACACACAAAGACAGACACACTCACACAGACACTCACACACGGACACACTGTGTGTCTGTGAACAGGGTGTAATTCTCTCTGAAACTGAATCACACAGAAACTCACTGGGGGTCATGAGTCCGCAGACACTCCCCCATTCCACCCCCTCCCTCTCCTACACCCCCGAACCCCATCTCCTTGCTCCCTCTCAACCCTTGCACAGCCCCCAAAACCCCTACACTCACAATTAACAGAAAAATGCTGAATATTAGACTCCTGAGCATGGACACTGACTCAGAGAGAGATGCCCCACATCCAGTAACCTCCTCCCCCTGTCTTCCCATCCTTCCATTGGCCAAATATGACGAGAGAATGCGACAAAATTGACCAAATCAACATTTATAACAATAATGTTACGGAGGGTTTAACATCGAGGGTGGCGCAGTGGTCAGCGCTGCTGCCCCACAGCTCCCAGTACCCGGGTTCGAATCCAGACCTCGGGTGCCCCTCTCTCTGTGGAGTTTGGGGGTTCTCCCCTTCTCTGTGTGCAGTTCAGGCCAAGTGCCCCTGTTTAACCTCCCCCACCTCCCCCCCCCCAACTCTGCCCAAAGCTTGGCTACAGTGACATTGTGCCCTGTGAGGGACTGGCAACCTATCCTGGGGTTTACCCCCACCTAGTGCCCGCTGCTGGATGGGATAAGCTTCAACTCCCTGCGACCCGAGGCTGTTCTGGAAAAAGTGAGTGGGGAGAGAATAATATGAGAAGGTTTTTTGCATGTCTGGTCTGCTTTGAAGTGAGTTTGGTCAGATGTTTGATCCGGTGAGTTTTCGCCCCCTGTGGGATGACCAGAGTATTTTATATTCTTTAACTGTTTATTATAATATCTCACGGTGACACTGCGACGGTGTGTACTGAGTGTAACAAACCTTCCCCTCTCACTGTCCCCTGTCCCCACCCCCCCGCCTTACCACACACTCAGGCAGGGTGCGATCTGGTGCTAGCGTCACTGGGATAGTAATGCAGATGCCCAGCCGCAGCGCCCTGAGCTCTAAGGGTGTCAAGTCCCACCCCGGGGGGCAGTTTCAATTAAACGTGTTCAAGGAATAAATCTGGAATTGATAGGTAGAGCGGGATTCCCTGCTCCCTGCCCACTGTGGGACTGGGAATTCCGTGGGTAAGGTACAGCACAGAAAGAGGCCATTCAGCCCACTGCAGCTACGCTGGTTGAATAACAAATCTAGCCGCCCGTTCTAACCCCTCCTTCTGGGAGTGGGTCTGTAGTGTTTGCAGGGTTACAGCGCTCCAGATGCAGATCCAGGTGTGTTTTCAATGAGTTGAGCGTTTCTGTCTTCACCACCAGTCCAGACAGCGAATTCCGGACCCCCACCACCCGCCGGGTGAAGAGGTTTTTCCTCACGTCCCCCTTGAATCCTTCCACCAATCACCCTGAACCTGTGGCCCCCTGGTAAGTGACCCCTCTGTGAGGGGCAGCAGGTGGAGAAGGTGGTAAAGGAGGCGTGCGGAACGCTTTCCTTCACCGTGTGGGGTACAGAAAGCAAGACCAGCGAGGCAATGCTGGAACTGTACTCTGCTCAAGGTCAGAGGACCTCCGGCTGGTCCATCAAATGTTCCATCGCGCCCGGGACAATCCCCAACAGAGGCGAGGCTGGAAAACCCCGGCCTTAACCTCGGCGATGGTGACCATGACAACCACCATCCATTGTTGTAAAAACCCATCTGGTTCACTAATGCCCTTTAGGGAGGGAAATCTGCCGTCCTTACCCGGTCTGGCCTACGTGTGACTCCAGACCCTCAGCGATGTGGTTGACTCTTACCTGCCCCTCTGAAATGGCCGAGCAAGACACTCAGTTCAAGGGCAATTAGGGATGGGCAATAAGCGCTGGTCTTGGCCAGCGACACCCACACCCCATGAGAGGAAATGTGGGGGACATTTCACTTTCCTCCAATGGGTGTAGGCTGTCAGGTCAGAGTGCATCCACATGTTGCTTGACACGACACTGCACTGCTCCCCTGGACCCCCCCCACAAACTCCCCCCCTTACCCCCCCAACTCCCCCTCATATAAAAGGGCCTCACATCTCCATGGAGTTTCGAGGTGTGCCTGCTCTGATGTGGAGGGTGAGTGAGGGACATTCAGCAGCTCACAGTGATGGTGGAGAGGGATTGACGGGTGGGGGGTGGGGGGGTGGGGGGGTGCAGAGAAAGATTGTAGTTGGCGGGGGGAGGGTAACCAGCCTGACAACTAAGTTACCCTGGCTGCAGGGATTGGATAAGGGGGCGCTGGTTGGGGGTGAGGGTGAAGCAGTAATGGCATGGGGTGGGGAGGGGTGGAGATGGCAATGGATGGGGTTTTAAAGGAATATTATTACTATGAAGATAATAATTGCACTGCAAATGTTTTGTGGATCTCTGCGAGTTTATTTTAAAGCTAACAGCTTTGTCCGAACTTTCCAGCATTGACAGTCAGCGGGTGGCTCCTTACCCACTCACCCTGGAACAGCTGTGCCTCCTGGTGGTGAACTGTGGAGCCTGCAGCCACTGGCAAACGGTCCCGCCTGAATCTTAATTCCAATTTTAAACTTAAACGTTCAGTGCCCAGTTTGTCGCTCCCCCTTTGAACTTCCCCAGCGAGTTGCCTAGCCACTTGGAATGGTTCTTGCAGGGGCAGAGAGATCCTGAGATCGATTGGCAAAGAGCATTTGGTCTCGAGCTGTTACCTGGGGAAGCGAGTGAATCAGCTGCAATTCCAGTGTCACTGGGACCAAACTGCAGTCTCCAGCAGGGGGCAGTCACACTTCATTATCCATTGTTCATTCACAGAATCGCTTCACAGTCAATGCATTCATCCCTAAGGGATACAGGAAAACTAGGGCGATGTTAAAAATCAAATGACACCAAATGCTAAAAGCAGGAAACTAAATGAAAGAAGAGTCACACGGACTCGAAACGTTAACTGTGTCCCTCTCCGCAGATGCTGCCAGACCTGCTGAGTTTTTCCAGGTATTTTTATTTTTGTTTTGGATTTCCAGCATCCGCAGGTTTTTGATTTTATCTTACGTAAGAAAGACTTGCTTTTCTCTCATAAAATAAAAGCAAAAATACTAAAAGCAAAATCTGCGAAGGAGGGTCTCATTGGACTGGAAACGTTAACTCTGTTTCTCTCTCCACAGATGCTGCCAGACCTGTGGAGCTTTTCCTGCATTTTCTGTTTTTATTGCTTTCTCCTCACCCTGAGATAGATCCAAGTGCTTCAGCTGTTGGGGAGTCAGTGGTTATGGGGTAGGGGGGGCGAAAGAGCAGGAGGTCAGGCTGAAATCAGCCAGCTTCTCGTTGAATGGTACAGCGGGCTCGAGGGGCTGAATGGCCTACTCCTGCTGCTGTTTTTTTTAACTTCGTAGGTTATGTTCTTTCACAGAATCACAGAATCACACAGTGCAGAAGAGGCCCTTCGGCCCATCGAGTCTGCACTGACAGGTGAGAAACACCTGACCTACCTACCTAATCCCATTTACCAGCACTTGGCCCATAGCCTTGAATGTTATGATGTGCCAAGTGCTCATCCAGGTACTTTTTAAAGGATGTGAGGCAACCCGCCTCCACCACCCTCCCAGGCAGCGTATTCCAGACCGTCACCACCCTCTGGGTGAAAAAGTTTTTCCTCACATCTCCCCTAAACCTCCTGCCCCTCACCTTGAACTTATGTCCCCTCGTGACTCACCCTTCAACTAAGGGGAACAGCTGCTCCCTATCCACCCTGTCCATGCCCCTCATAATCTTGTACACCTCGATCAGGTCGCCCCTCAGTCTTCTCTCCTCCAACGAAAACAACCCAAGTCTATCCAACCTCTCTTCACAACTTAAATGTTTCATCCCAGGTAACATCCTGGTGAATCTCCTCTGCACCCCCTCCAGTGCAATCACATCCTATAATGTGGCGACCAGAACTGCACACAGTACTCCAGCTGTGACCTCACCAAGGTTCTATACAACTCCAACATGACCTCCCTACTTTTGTAATCTATGCCTTGATTGATAAAGGCAGGTGTCCCATGTGCCTTTTTCACAGCTTCAGGATGTCCCAAAGATTTCACAGACAATGAAGTGCTTTTGAGGTGTAGTCATTGTTGGAATGTAGGAAATGTGACAGCCATTTTACACACAGCAAGATCCCACAAACAACAATGCGATAATGAACAACCAATTTTTTTTAGTGTTGCTGGTTGAGGGATTGGCCAGAACACCGGGGAGATCCTACTACTCTCCCCCGAAATAGGGGCTTAGGATCTTTTACATCCAGCTCTAAAGGCCGGCAGGGGCTCAGTTTAAGACGTGACCTGAAAGGCAGTAATCTCCGGGAGTATCATTTTGTGCTTAAATCTCTGAAGTGGGACTTTTAAACTCACAACCTTTGGACTGAAAGGGTCTAGTGCTCCCTATTGAGCCACAGCTGTCTATCCCACACAAAGTACGCAGCAGCTCCGCAAATTGCTTAAGGGGTATAGGGGCCCAGTCAACCTTCAGCCTAGCGATTAAACTGATGGTTAAATTAAAGTTCTGGCAAGAGGCCAGGATTAGAGGCGTGTCAATATCTCGGAGGCTTGTGGGGCCAGGGGAGGTTACAGAGATAGGGAGGGGTGAGGCCATGAAGCGATTTGAAAACAAAGATGAGAATCTTAAAATCAAATGTTGCACAACCGGGAGCCAATGTAGGCCAGAGAGCACGGGGGTGTTAGGGGAATGGAACTTGCTGTGAGTAAAGACGTGGACAGTAGATTTGACCTCAGGCTTACAGAGAATCGAATGTGAGAAGCGGGTCTGGAGTGTATTGGAATATTCACGCCTGTAAGTTGTGGTGTTTTTATAACAATATTAATCAACCACCAATCGCTCAGAAGGGATTGTGTAAACGCATTGTGGGTTATTTATTTAAACTGGGCACAGGAGAACAGAAAAAACATGGATAGAAATCTTGAAGACATCAGCAGCAGAGCTGTGTGCGCCATGTTCTGCCCACAGGCCAAAGTGAAACTGAGTTTGGATCACATGACACACTTCCCTTCTAGTGATGGCATGCTGCTATCTCTTAAAGGCATATTACAACATCCTCCTTTCTTTTTAAAGATGCTTTCCCCCCTTGCAAAGAAGTATAACCATTTACAATATATGTTTATGTTTAGTTATCATTACTTAAGTGTATAGCACTGAGGAATCTATGAGTCTCTGAAGCGGAAAGGTAACCTTGTAATAGTAACCTTGTCTGGAGGTTTCTTTAATTGCTCACAGTGAGCTGTGGGATTGTCATTCTTGGATATCGTTCCTGGTTGCATTTGGGATCTAGTCCTCGATCCAATAGGGCTGTACGGTGGTTGAGTGATCTGGAATGGATCTGATTTGTCCTCAGTTACAGCACATTGCTGCACCTTTGTGTGTAATGGCTTCATGGGGCCTTGGTTCCGAACAAATCCCTGTCACCTCAGCTGGTTGCCATGAACCTTCTGTCAGATCCTGGATGAGAACTTGTTGTCCCAACTATAAACTTGACAATTCTGTACCAGCATTTTTATTTGGCACAATGTTCATCTTCTCTTGCAGTTTTAAACGTTTCTCTCTAGTTTCTGAGAGAGTAGAGTGGGTAAGAGTAGATAGATTGGTATACGCTGGTCTGACAAACATGAAAAAACAAAAATAAAAATACCTGGAAAAACTCAGCAGGTCTGGCAGCATCTGTGGAGAGGAACACAGTTAATGTTTCGAGTCCGAATGACCCTTCAACAGAACTAAGTATAAATAGAAGAGAGATGAAATAGAAGCTGGTTTAAGAGGGTGTGGGACAGGTAGAGCTGGATAGAGGGCCAGTGATAGGTGGAGATAACCAAAAGATGTCACAGACAAAAGGACAAAGAGGTGTTAAAGGTGGTGATATTATCTGAGGAATGTGCTAATTAAGGGTAGAAAGCAGGACAAGCAAGGTATAGATAGCCCTAGTGGGGGTGGGGTGGGGTGAAGGAATCGAAAAAGGCTAAAAGATAGAGATAAAACAATGGATGGAAATACATTTAAAAATAATGGAAATAGGTGGGAAAAGAAAAATCTATATAAATTATTGGTAAAAAGGGGGATCAGAATGGGGGTGGGGATGGTGGAGAGAGTTCATGATCTAAAATTGTTGAACTCAATATTCAGTCTGGAAGGCTGTAAAGTGCCTAGTCGGAAGATGAGGTGCTGTTCCTCCAGTTTGAGCTGGGCTTCACTGGAACAATGCAGCAGGCCAAGGACAGACATGTGGGCATGAGAGCAGGGTGGCGTGTTGAGGGCCCTCTCAACCACTGTGGGTGGAAAACCTCGGTTAAGGAAGAAGGAGGACATGTCAGAGGAACCGTTTTTGAAGGTAGCATCATCAGAACAGATGCGACGGAGGCGAAGGAACTGAGAGAATGGGATGGAGTCCTTACAGGAAGCGGGGTGTGAGGAGCTGTAATCGAGGTAGCTGTGGGAGTTGATAGGCTTGTAATGGATATTGGTGGACAGTCTATCACCAGAGATTGAGACAGAGAGGTCAAGGAAGGGAAGGGAAGTGTCAGAGATGGACCACGTGAAAATGATGGAGGGGTGGAAATTGGAAGCAAAAGTAATAAATTTTTCCAGGTCCCGATGAGAGCATGAAGCAGCACCGAAGTAATCATCGATGTACCGGAGAAAGAGTTGTGAGAGGGGGCCGGAGTAGGACTGGAACAAGGAATGTTCCACATACCCCATAAAGAGACAGGCATAGCTGGGGCCCATGCGGGTACCCATAGCCACACCTTTTATTTGGAGGAAGTGAGAGGAGTTTAAGGAGAAATTGTTCAGAGTGAGAACAAGTTCAGCCAGACGGAGGAGAGTAGTGGTGGATGGGGATTGTTCGGGCCTCTGTTCGAGGAAGAAGCTAAGGGCCCTCAGACCATCCTGGTGGGGGATGGAGGTGTAGAGGGATTGGACGTTCATGGTGAAGACGAGGTGGTTGGGGCCAAGGAACTGGAAATTGTTGATATGATGTAGGGTGTCAGAGGAATCACGGATGTAGGTGGGAAGGGACTGGACAAGGGGAGAGAGAATGGAGTCAAGATAGTGAGAAATGAGTTCCATGGGGCAGAAACAGGCTGACACGATCGGTCTGCCAGAACAGTCCTGTTTGTGGATTTTGGGTAGGAGGTAGAAGCGGGCAGTCCGAGGTTGGGAGACTATCAGATTGGAAGCTGTGGAGGGAAGATCTCCAGAGGAAATGAGGTCAGTAACAGTCCCAGAAACAATGCCAGTGATGGAATAGTTGCACTTAAAGGCTTTATTCTCAGGTGTAACATTGCAATGTGGAGATCTTGCTTGGTCTGTCTACATTTCAGAATTAGGGATTTCACATTGTGAACCATTTGTTCAGATAGACCATTAGATCTAGGGTAATGAGGAGAAGTAGTGTGATCAATATTTCACTTCTTACACATATCCTGAAATGGCTTACCAATGAATTGTGGACTATTATCCATAATGATCTCTCTAGGCACACCCAATAAACTGAAAAAAGCACTTAAGAGTGTGTATGATAGTTATGCTGGACATATTGTGCAATTGTTGAATAATGGGATACTTGGTAAAGTAGCTGACGATGATGATGAAGTCAGTGCCATGGGTGTGAAAGAGGATGGATGCGATTTTGGCCCAAGGATGAGTAGGAACTTCATGTGGAATCAGTGGTTCTTTGTGCTGACTTGGCATCTGCTCTTGACATGCCTCACACTTCTTGATGGTGACTCAATGTCACTGTTCGTACCCGGCCAATAGACTGTCCCTCTTGCAAGTCTTCTCGTCAGATCCATGCCCATGTGTGAGTGATGAAGTTGTTGAAGAATATCAGGTCACAAAGATTCTGGTATGATGACCTGCCTGCCTTTAACAATGGCTCCCCAGGAGCTGCCTAGCTCATCCCAGTAAGGCCAAAATGGTCTCACATGTTTGTGGATGTGCTGAACTGAATCAGACCATCCTTCAGTGATGGTTTTCCACAGTCTCTGTAGTGTCAAATCGATGGCCTTTTCTTCCTGTAGCCACTGACATTTGTGTTGTCCAAAATGTATGAAATCAACTTCGATGTCAATGAAGTTAACTTGTAGCTCTAAGGATATATCTTCTGTGTTTGCTGGGTTAGGCAGTTTGTAAAGTGCATCTGATCTGACCATCGAGTTACCTGGCTTGTCCCTGATCTCACAGTCATAACCTTGAATCCTTACCAAGAGGCGATGCAATCTTGGCGGTGCACTGGTCAATAGTTTTCACCAAATCACCTCCAGAGGTTTGTGGTCAGTCACAAATCTTTTGCCAAATAGATAAGTATGAAATTGCATGATCCCAAACACTAAATCTAATGTTTCCTGCTCAATGTTGCAGTGGTTGGATTGCGTTATGGACAGAGGTTTTGAAGCAAATGCAATCAGTTTGCCTTTTTGTAGTCTGCATGCTTCCAGATCTTTCTGTGAAGCATCTACCTCCAGAGCAGTTGTCTCCCTAGGATCATAAAATTGCAATGTCGGTGTTTCTGATGATGACTGTTCATAGTTTCAAAGAGGTGTCAGTGATCTTTGTGCCACAGGGAATGCACATCCTTTCTTAACAATTCCCTTCGTTAAGATTTTTGAGAGAAATTGGGAATGTATGGTGACAAGAAATTAAAGAGACCTGAACATCTTTGAAGGTCGTCCTTATCTTAAGGAGCTTGCATGGCCCTGATATCCTCTGTTTCACTTGGGTGGGGACGTATGTCAGCGCTGGAATAAACAGAACTGAAGAAATTGATCTGCTGCATGTTGATGTCCCATTTCAGACTGACGAGCTCCGATCCCTTATGACGTGCCACTTGCATCAGTAAATGCAGATTATGGTCATGTTCTTGCTTTGTTCCTCCCACAGCAACTTTGTCACCTGCAATACAGATCCATCCTGGCGCAATGCATGTAATGCAGTCCACGTGAGTTTGTAAGAGATCCTGATGAACAGAGACCCCGCAAGGAAGTTGTTGAAAACAGTATCATTCAAACAGGGTATGAATGTAATAAGCTCTTGGGGCTTCTCCGCGAGATGTACCGACCAGTAACCATGTTTGGCATCAAACTTCAACAAGAATCCTGCACCTGCAAATCTCAGATTTACCTCTTCTAATGATTCTACTCTGAATGATACATCCTTCTGACACAAATAAATGAGCTGCACCAATCTGTGTGCTCTTGCACCCTTTTAATGTTTCTGTCTTTGTCCCATTTGGTCTAGTTTGACCTTCAATTTGTCTGTATGTGGATGCTGCACTTACATGGTGGATCAATTGATGGACTTGCATTCTCCTGCAAGTCAATGTTGTAGCTCCCTTGAAACTGCCAATTTAGTCAAAATGTTCTGGATTTTTCGATCTTAGGTCATGAACTGGGGGTGATAGGAGTAGTTTCAGAGATTGATCTGCCTTGTGATGTCTGACTGATTCCATGGATTGTGACTAGTGTGAGGTCACGAGGTGCTGATAGACCTGCAATCGCTGAGTTTTTCGTCTCTGTGATGTAGAACATCTGTGACACACAGGAGGATTGATTGTATTTGCTCTGAAGAAGAGTCATACGGATTCGAAATGTTAACTCTGTTTCTCTCTCCACAGATGCTGCCAGACCTGCTGAGTTTTTCCAGCATTTTCTGTTTTTATTAAGGTGGACCCTGCTCATGGATTTAGTGAACCATTGCATGCTGAACATTTTGCAGCAGGAAGTTTCACCATGACCTTCCATGTCTGTGGATACGTCTTTTAGAATCCATGGGGGTAATATTTGCCCCTGTGTCAACCTTGGCCAATAACAAGTCACTGCTAATTTTCCTGATGCAGAGGATTTGAATCTTGACAAACTCTTCAGACAGTGTGATGGTGTCTATGTTTGCCATGAGGTTGATGGTGTGAGACATGTGTTCACCACTCTTCAGCTCTTTGTGCACATCATCGTCATTTTCTGGTTTGTCAATCACATTGTGCATGTGTTTCTGATGGGATACCGGGTGGTCATTCTTATTGCTTGAAGGCCCCATTGTGTACGGTCTGTTTGGGTCAGTGCACAGCTCTTTGTAGCTGCATCAGCCTTTGCTCTAGTGCACGACCACTACCAATGACCCTTTCTGACACGGGCCTTGCAGAATTGATGAAAAACCGGGCATTCCCTTGCTGTGTGTAGACAGTCACACCTGCCTCATGTCCTGCTCGGTTTGGCTGGTCCACTGAGTGCGTCAACAATTGAGGTTGTGCTTAGGACCTGCAAACTTTACCAAACTGCGAGCATCACTTCAAACTTATGTCCAGCCTTGATTGGCTCCTTGGGGCTATATGATTTGAGCTTGCCTAGCAGATGGGAGTGGACGCGATCACCAACTCAACAATTCTGTCTGCTAGCTCCGTGTTTGATAAATCACAGTATGTACCCTTTACTCTGCATCAGCTGACGAAGTGGTCTCTGATTCCATAGGCTGTTGTTGAAATGACATGAACTCTACTCAAGGAATACGGAAGTTTAACCTGATTCTGAACTGGTCGTCCAATGTAGTCCATATCTTTTGAGGATCCATTAACTCTTCTGCTGTTAATCCTGATGTGTTCAGCCTGTGTAAACCTTCATTCCCAATTGCTAGATGTATTGTTATGTTTTGCTTGTCTGGTTCAGACACACCTGAATCAAGAAACCCTAGCTCTGTACACTGTTTAAACATTCTGAATTCGGATAAGTCAGCTACATCCCAATTCCAACTGGGGAATTTTGCGGACATTTTGACAAGATCCCTTTGAGCATCCGTGTTTAATTCAATTTATTGTTCAGCAACTCCCTGAAGCCACGTCTCTCTCTCTCTCTCTCTCTGTTTCTCTCTCTGTTTCTCTCTCCCTTTCTCTCTCTCGATCCGGTCCACACCCCGGTCACTCACCTTTCCCGCCTGAGCTAACCTGGTGCTGGTCCTCTCGATGCGCTGTCTCACGCACGTTGTGCACTGCAAACTCACCAGGAGGGATCTGTCCGCTTACCAGCTCTTTACCTGAGAACCAGCTCGGCCCCGTGCCTTCAAAGCTTTTCTGTGTGGTCACCGCGCTGTGATTCCGGCAATCTCCAGCACTGCAAACAGGTCACAGTCTGACCAAAATGTCGAGGGCTGTTAAGTGTAGCACGTGTGCTGTGTGCACCGGGCCAGAGTGAAACTGAGACTGGATCACACGACACACTTCCCCTCTAGTGATGTCATGCTGCTTTCCCTTAAAGGCATATCGCAACACAGGTAACAAAGGCAGGGGGTGCGGGTTTGACGTTAGGGAGGTGGGTGTAGGCAGTCTCAGTGATGGAGCAGATATGGGGTCAGAACCTCATCAGGGAGATAAATAAAACACCAAAGGCCGCAAGCAATCCGGCTGAGCCTCAGACAGTCACTAAGGAGCGGGATAGAGTCAGTGGTGAGTGAGCAGAGTTTGTGATGGGGATTAAAGACAATGGTTTCAGCCTTGTCAATATTTAATAGGAGGACCTTTTTGCTTAGCCAGTACTGGTTGTTGGGTAAGCAGTTTGACAATTTATTAACAGTGAGGTTAAAAAAGGTGACGGTGAGTGTTCATGCGAAAACTAACACTGTGCCTTTGGATGATGTCATCGAGGGGCAGAACGTCAATGAAGAATAAAAAGGGGCCAAGGTTAGACCCTTGGGGGACACCAGAGGAACAGCGTAGGAGCAGGGAGGGAAGTCCCTGCCGCTGATTCTCTGACTATGATTACATAGATAAGAATGGAGCCAGGAGAGCAGCACCATGCAGCTGGATGATAGCAGAGAGGTGTCAGCGGAGCTGGATGATAGCAGAGAGGTGTCAGCGGAGCTGGACGATAGCAGAGAGGTGTCAGCAGAGCTGGACGATAGCAGAGAGGTGTCAGCGGAGCTGGACGATAGCAGAGAGGTGTCAGCGGAGCTGGACGATAGCAGAGAGGTGTCAGCGGAGCTGGACGATAGCAGAGAGGTGTCAGCGGAACTGGACGATAGCAGAGAGGTGTCAGAGGAGGATGGTATGGTCAGCTGGCTCTGAAGTTGCAGGCTGGTCAAGGAGGACGAGGAAGGAAGGTTTACCTTTCTCACAAGCGGGGTAGGGGTGGGAGTGTTGGAGGTCATCTGATAAGCCTCCAGGATTATGTTCAAACAGATTTGGCAACTGGTCTGGGTGAGGCAACCTGAGACCAAACACAGGCAGCGACAGGAATCTGTCAAAGAGCCAGAGCAGTGTGGTCAGGTGGTCAGGCTGCCCCTGAACTGCAGCAGGGTCTGACTGAAGCTGTGGCCCACACCTGTCACTGTGGACGTGTGATGAAAGGAGCTGGAAACTAGGCAGTTTAAATGATTTGCCTATCTGCTTATTTTACTCAAAGTTCTCACTCAAACTTACCCTGGGAGTGTTTGATAGGGACAGTGTAGAGGGAGCTTTACTCTGTATCTAACCCCGTGCTGTACCTGTCCTGGGAGTGTTTGATGGGGACAGTGTAGAGGGAGCTTTACTCTGTATCTAACCCTGTGCTGTACCTGTCCTGGGAGTGTTTGATGGGGACAGTGTAGAGGGAGATTTACTCTGTTTCTAACCCCGTGCTGTACCTGTCCTGGGAGTGTTTGATGGGGACAGTGTAGAGGGAGCTTTACTCAGTATCTAACCCCGTGCTGTACCTGTCCTGGGAGTGTTTGATGGGGACAGTGTAGAGAGAGAGCTTTACTCTGTATCTAACCCTGTGCTGTACCTGTCCTGGGAGTGTTTGATGGGGACAGTGTAGAGGAACATTTACTCTGTATCTAACCCCGTGCTGTACCTGTCCTGGGAGTGTTTGATGTGAACAGTGTAGAGGGAGCTTTACTCTGTATCTAACCCCGTGCTGTACCTGTCCTGGGAGTGTTTGATGGGGACAGTGTAGAGGAACATTTACTCTGTATCTAACCCCGTGCTGTACCTGTCCTGGGAGTGTTTGATGGGGACAGTGTAGAGGGAGCTTTACTCTGTATCTAACCCCGTGCTGTACCTGTCCTGGGAGTGTTTGATGGGGACAGTGTAGAGGGAGATTTACTCTGTATCTAACCCCGTGCTGTACCTGTCCTGGGAGTGTTTGATGGGGACAGTGTAGAGGGAGCTTTACTCAGTATCTAACCCCGTGCTGTACCTGTCCTGGGAGTGTTTGATGGGGACAGTGTAGAGGGAGCTTTACTCTGTATCTAACCCCGTGCTGTACCTGTCCTGGGAGTGTTTGATGGGGACAGTGTAGAGAGAGAGCTTTACTCTGTATCTAACCCTGTGCTGTACCTGTCCTGGGAGTGTTTGATGGGGACAGTGTAGAGGAACATTTACTCTGTATCTAACCCCGTGCTGTACCTGTCCTGGGAGTGTTTGATGGGGACAGTGTAGAGGGAGATTTACTCTGTATCTAACCCCGTGCTGTACCTGTCCTGGGAGTGTTTGATGGGGATAGTGTAGAGGGAGTTTTACTCTGTATCTAACCCCGTGCTGTACCTGTCCTGGGAGTGTTTGATGGGGACAGTGTAGAGGGAGATTTACTCAGTATCTAACCGCGTGCTGTACCTGTCCTGGGAGTGTTTGATGGGGACAGTGTAGAGGGAGCTTTACTCTGTATCTAACCCCGTGCTGTACCTGTCCTGGGAGTGTTTGATGGGGACAGTGTAGAGGGAGCTTTACTCTGTATCTAACCCCGTGCTGTACCTGTCCTGGGAGTATTTGATGGGGACAGTGTAGAGGGGATTTTCTCTGCATCTAACCCGGTGCTGTACCTTTCCTGGGAGTATTTGATGGGGACGGTGTAGAGGGAGATTTACTCTGTATCTAACCCCGTGCTGTACCTGCCCTGGGAGTGTTTGATGGGGACAGTGTAGAGGGAGCTTTACTCTGTATCTAACCCCTTGCTGTACCTGTCCTGGGAGTGTTTGATGGGGACAGTGTAGAGGGAGATTTACTCTGTATCTAACCCCGTGCTGTACCTGTCCTGGGAGTGTTTGATGGGGACAGTGTAGAGGGAGATTTACTCTGTATCTAACCCCGTGCTGTACCTGTCCTGGGAGTGTTTGATGGGGACGGTGTAGAGGGAGATTTACTCTGTATGTAACCCCGTGCTGTACCTGTCCTGGGAGTGTTTGATGGGGACAGTGTAGATGGAGATTTACTCTGTATCTAACCCCGTGCTGTACCTGTCCTGGGAGTGTTTGATGGGGACAGTGTAGAGGGAGCTTTACTCTGTATCTAACCCCATGCTGTACCTGTCCTGGGAGTGTTTGATGGGGACGGTGTAGAGAGGGGTTTACTCTCTTATTTGCTGAAATATTTGCTGAAGTGTTGCCCTATGGGCAGTTTTCACATGTTCTCTGTCAATATCCAACACTAGCTCACCAACACCTCCCTTGAACCTTCCATTGTCTCTGATTTGTTATGTTTCTTATCCAAAATCCAGCACTGGATGAGTAAACATTTTCCCCAATTAAAAATTGGGAAGACTGAAGCCATTGTTTTCAGACCCGCTCCAAGCTCAGTTCCCTAATGTCTGGCTCCATCCCTCTCTCTGACCAGCCGCCTGAGGCCACGCCCGGTCTGCTCACTGCCTCGGGGTGACACTTGACCCCAAGATGAGATCCCAACTTCACATGCATACCATCACCACCTATTTCGACCCCCATGACATTGCCCAACTCCGCCACTGTCTCAGCTCATCTGCTGCTGAAACCCTTCGATACCTCCAGACTCGACTATTCCAACTCACTCCTGGCTGCTCTCCCACGTTCTACCCTCCCTAAACTTGAGGTCATCCGAAACTCTTCTGCCCCCATCTTAACTTGCAGTGTCCTGTTCTCCCATCACCTCCCCGCCACAATGCTCATTGAGCTATCATTGGCTCCTGCCAAACAATGTCTTAATAGTATAATTCTCATCATTGTTTTCAAGTCCCTCAGTGGCCTTGTCCCTCCCTATCTCTCACCTCCTCCAGCTCCGCTACCCTCAGACGCCTTCGTTCTCATCTAACTGTGGCCTTGCTAACAGCCCCAGTTTTAATCGCTCCGAGCTCTAGAATTCTCTCCATGAACCTCTGTATCTTCCTTTTGCTCTGCTGCTTTGTTAGCTCTTCATGTGGTCTGGGGTCGGACTTTGTTTCATAACGTCCCCGTGAAGTACCTTGAGTGGGGGGTGGTGGGGGGGGGTAGGTGTCACTATGTTAAAGGTGCTGTATAGATATCAGTTGTTCTTGTTGTTGAAATCAAAAAAGATTTCACTTTTTAAATACGTTAAGTTCCTCCCAAAATAAAGTGAAAAGTTTAGTTGCTTTTCCCTTCCACGGGATGAGATAATGTAATGTTTGTTTGTGTAAAGGCTGAATCCTGGTGCGTAATTAGGAGTGGGTACAGCCTGTTCTGATCCTGCCAGACAATTATTCTACTCATAGAACATTCCAGTCTCCGACTGTACACCAACCGGTTCCAGCCAGTTTCGGAGATGCTATTAGCTCCTTAAACTGTTGGTGGGGGTGGGGGTGGGGGTGGGTGGGTGGAGGGGGGGATGTTTAGGTGGCTTTTAAAGCCACTAAAGAAAGGAGCTAAATTTAACCATTTACTTCCTGGTGTGGGCAAGTTTGGATGTTGAGGCCAGAACTGGAAGTGGTGCAGAGATCTCGGAGGGTTGTGTGGTTGGGAGGAGGGTTACAGATTTGGAGGGGGGGGAGGGGGTGATGTCAGGAGGGGAGGGTGGGTGTGGGGGGGTTGTTGGAGGTAGGTCTGGTGAGGCCATGGTGAGATTTGAAAACAAGGGTGAGAGTTTTAAAATCGACCGGGAGGCGAAGCCCTTGCGCTGAACCTTCTCCATCTCCCAGCGAAGGGTTAACAATTCGGCTGCCATCGGGTTTATCAAGGCAGACAAGCACTTCAGCAAACCAGAGGCCATTGGCTCAGTGGCTGTGAGTGGCAGTCGGTGAGTTTTGAACAGAATGTTCTCGGGACTGTTTATCAGACGTTGGGCTGTGTGCCAAATCCTCCAGAAGCGACACAAACAGGAGGTGGAGCCTCCTAGCACACACACCATACACACACACATACATAACATATATACAGAGAGCGGGCGACAGAGCTGAGTACTCGACCCGGGGATTGGGTTTCAGCTGAAACAAAGCTTGTCCTCCAGCCAAAGCCTCTTCAATCCTCCCTGTCGCCGTCACTACGCTTTGAAGAGATAAGTGAATCTTTCGGGGCTGCAGTCTGGGAAATTTCTGACTCGAGTCTTTAATCCGAGGGAGAAGATCTGCTCGCTGCTTTAGGGTCTCCCTGTGCGAGGCCAGAGACTGGATTAGGAACAGCTTCCAGGGTGCGATTGAACAGGGCCCCCGGGAACATTGGAGCCCCCACAAAGTGTGTGTGTGTAAACCCAGTGAAGGCCTGGCTCGATAATCAGCCCAGCTCGAAACCTGGACTCTGGAAATTATCGTCAGGGGATTGGGAAGGTCACAGTGCATCGAGCGACCTTCCAACACACAACCACCCCGACCCTCCCCACACTCCCTCCCCTCTCCCTCACACTCCCTCACACCCCCTCCCTTAGCCCACTCCCTCACACCCCCCTCCCTCACACCCCCCTCCCTCACACCCCCTCCCTCACACCCCCTCCCTTAGCCCACTCCCTCACACTCCCTCCCTTAGCCCACTCCCTCACACTCCCTCACCCCCTCCCTCACACCCCCTCCCTTAGCCCACTCCCTCACACTCCCTCACCCCCTCCCTCATCCCCCTCCCTCACACCCCCCTCCCTCACACCACACACCCCCTCCCTCAAACTCCTTCCCTCACACTCCCTCCCCCCACACTACCCCCCTCCCTCACACCCCCACTCCCTCACACCTCACCCCCCTCCCTCACACCCCCCTCCCTCACACCTCACACCCCCTCCCTCACACCCCCACCCCCCTCCCTCACACCTCACACCCCCTCCCTCACACTCCCACCCCCCCCACACTCCCCCCTCCCCCACACTCCCTCCCCCCTCACACACCCCCTCCCTCACACTCCCTCCCTCACACTCCCTCCCCCCACCACCGTGAGTTCAGGGGTCGCCTCTTCTACCGCACCTCCCCCACCCCCCCCCAAGGACGAGGGAGTCAGCGGGAGGGACATGGCCGCCGAGGTCCAAGCGCCCCCGGTGCGAGTGGCCGAGCAGCGTAAGGAGAGGTCGCGGGACGCGGCCAGGAGTCGGAGGGGAAGGGAGACGGAGGTCCTGTACGAGCTGGGCCGGCAGCTGCCCCTCCCCCGCGGCGTCATCTCCCACCTGGACAAGGCATCCATCATGCGGGTCACCATCAGCTACCTCCGGCTGAGGAGGCTCCTGGAGGCAGGTAAATTCAGTGCGCCGCACCCCCTCTGAGCGCTCGCCGGGGGGGGGGGGGGTGGGTGGGAGGTGGTGGTGGTAAGGGTGGGGGAGGAGGCTTGGGGAAGGGACTGTCCTCGCCCCTCACCTCCTCACCTTCCTCCCGCTTCCATTTAATTCTCTGCCAAATGGAGGCCATTCGGCCCCTCCAGCTTGTTCCACCAGCTCTTGGCTGATCCTTAACTGCACTCACCCGTCCAGCTGCATTGCCCCTTAATCCCCTCGCCAGCAAAGCACACAGGTTAGCCATATTCAGTCTTCTCTGTGTGCATATCACTCACTGAGCCATCGTTGACACCATTATCTAGCCTAAGATTACCCTGCAGTAAGGTTAGGATGTGCTACACTAAAACCATAAGACATAGGAGCAGAAATTAGGCCATTCGGCCCATTGAGTCTGCTCCGCCATTCAATCATGGCTGATAAGTTTCTCAACCCCATTCTCCTGCCTTCTCCCCTTAACCTTTCATCCCCTTACCAATCAAGAACCTATCTGTCTCGGTCTTAAATACACTCAATGACCTGGCCTCCACAGCCTTCTGTGGCAATGAATTCCATAGATTCACCACTCTCTGGCTAAAGAAGTTTCTCCTCATCTCTGTTCTAAAAGGTCTTCCCTTTACTCTGAGGCTGTGCCCTCGGGTCCTAGTCTCTCCTACTAATGGAAACATCTTCCCCACGTCCATTCTATCCAGGCCTTTCAGTATTCTGTAAGTTTCAATCAGATCCCCCATCATCCTTCTAAACTCCATCGAGTATAGACCCAGAGTCCTCAAACATTCCTCATATGTTAAGCCTTTCATTCCTGGGATCGTTCTCATGAACCTCCTCTAGACGCTCTCCAGGGCCAGAACATCCTTCCTGAGATACAGGGCCCAAAATTGCTCACAATATTCTAAATATGGTCTGATCAGAGCCTTATAAAGCCTCAGCAGCACATCCCTGCTTTTATATTCTAGTCCTCTCGAAATAAATGCCAACATTGCATTTGCCTTCCTAACTACCGACTCAACCTGCAAGTTAACTTTAAGAGAATCCTGGACTAGGACTCCCAAGTCCCTTTGCACTCCAGATTTCTGAATTCTCTCCCCATTTAGAAAATAGTCTATGCCTCTATTCTTTCCACCAAAGTGCATGACCTCACACTTGCCCACGTTGTATTCCATCTGCCACTTCTTTGCCCATTCTCCTAATCTAAGGTCAGGTGAATGGAGGTTAATGATCACTCACTATCATTTGTGAACTGTCCAGGCGGAAATTGTCCCACTTCAGCTACCTTGGCCCGAAACTCTGGAATTCCCTCCCCTGATTGTCAGCCCTTGGATCAGTTGGTAGTGCTCTCGGCTCTGAGTCCAAAGATCATAGTCCCACTCCAGGACTCGAGCACCAGGCTGACACTCCAGTGCAGTGCTGAGGAAGTACTGCACTCTCCGAGGTGCCGTCTTTTCGATGAGACGTTAAACCAAGGCTCCCTTCGCCCTCTCGGGTGACCGTAAAAGATTCGGCGGCACTATTTTGAGGATGAGCGTGGGAGCTCTGCCCAGTGTCCTGGCCAATACTTATCCCTCAATCAACATCACACAAAAAAAAACATTATTGTTGATCAGGTTGCTATTTGTGGGAGCTTCCTGTGCACAAATTGGCTGCTGCATTTCCTTCATTGCAACAGTGACTTGGCTTCATAAGTAGTTCATTGGCTTTAAAGCACTTTTAGCCATCTTGAGGTTGTGAAAGGTGCTGTCAAAATGCAAGATTCTCTTCCAATCTTTTCAAAAATTACTACCTCTCTCACTCTCACTCTCTCTCTCTCTCTCTCTCTCGCTCTCTCAGCTCCTTAAAACCAAAGCTTTTGGACCTGTCCTAAGATCTCCTTTTGTGTGTCAAATTTTGCCTGCTAACACTCCTGTGAAACACCTTGTGATGCTTTACTAGTTATAAGTGCTATATGAATGCAAGTTATTGTTGTTGTTGTAGTGTGTGAATATGTCACTCTTTAACCTGACCTACTGGGTCACCCAGGGGAATGCTTGTTTAGTAAAACTCCCTGAACTCTGACACATGGCACAATGTGCAGGATAAACCTGAAAACCTGACCTTATATAGAATCCTCTGAGGAAGAAGAAAACCTCAGGTAGGGGTGACTCAGCGAGGCGGCTCTGATATTGGAATATTTTCATGGGCTCAGAAAGGAACTTTCCTTTTCGAGAGTCACACAGAATTTACAGCACAGGAACAGGCCATTCAGCCCATCTGGTCTGTGCTGGTGTTTATGTTCCGCATGAGTCACCTCCCACCTCTTCTTCATCTCACCCCATCAGAATTCGAAACAAACCAGATGAACTGACAGCGCAAGCGGAAATAAGTAAGCACGATCTGTTATGGCACAGCTGATGGTAAATGCTGAGCTGCTTAAATCCCAGAGGGAAACTTCAAACAACTACCACAACTTGTTTTGCAATTTGCATATATTTTGAGGAGCCTTGAATTCAGTAAATAGGCCACTGAGTCTTATAGGTTTCTTACAAAACTAAATTAAACCTTTATTAAACAGAAAAAAAAAAATTTTAAGCACATACTTAGGTTTACAAATTACTATTATGATAACTCCTAGATCCCCTAGCTAATCTAATTCTCAGTTATGCCTCCATTAAGGCGACAGTAAAACATTTAGATTTTAAAAGACCCACGCAAAGCGACGTGAAACCTTCAACAGTCGAATTCAAAGTGAGTTTTCTTAACTTCAGTTCTTACAGGCAGCAGTTTGAGGCTTAGAGGCTGAAGGGTTTTCACACTTGTTAGATCTTAGAATGCCTTCTCTTGCACACAGCCATCTCTCCTTTATACATATTTTCCCCTTTGAATGCAAATTCCCATTGTTTCCCTATGTCTTTGTACTTTACCTCTTTAACAATAAAATCTATCATAGTACCAATTTTACCAGTAATCTTTGGGAAAAATAAACACAACTGTTTCTTAACTTTTCCTGGCCAGGTGAAACATTTCAACCCCTTTTTTGAATTCAAGCTAGTCTGGTTTATTTACAAATGAAAACATTCCCTTTACACCTCACGTTCTAAAACTTCCCCCATGTTTACCTACTTAACATTTCAAATGTAGCTTATCTTCTGATACTTCAAAGCCTTCAGATTAGCTGCCTTTAATTCATTTAAGCCCCCACCCCCACTCTCACACACACACAGAGCCAGAGACACAGACCCCACTATTACTCTACAATAAATTCCAATAACATTATGAAAATTATCATATCTTCCTGACAGACCTGATAGCCATTACAGAAACATGGTTACAGGATGACATAGATTGGGACCTGAATATTGAAGGGTGTGTGGCATTTAGGAAGGACAGGAAGTTAGGAAAATGTGGAGGTGTGGCTCTGTTAATTAACAATGGTATTAGCACTTTAGAGAGGAATGACCTAAGTCCAGGAAACCAGGATGTAGAAGCAGTGGGGGTTGAGACGAGAAATGATAAAGGCAAAAAATCACTTGTGGGAGTGGTGTAAAGGTCCCCTAATTGTAACTACACAGTAGGACAGAGCATAAAAGAAGAGATAATGGGAGCTTGTCAGAAATGTACAGCAATAATCATGGAGGATTTTAATCTACATATACACTGGAAAAATCAGATGGGCAAAGGTGGCGTAGAATGATTTCTGGATAGTTTCTTAGAACAGCACATTATGGAGCCAACCAGAGAGCAGGTTAATTGATAACCTCCTAGTGAAGGCGCCTCTAGGTAACAGCAATCATAATATGATTGAATTTTACATTCATTTTGAGGGAGAAATAAGTGCATCCAATACTAGTATTTTAAACTTAAGGGCAGTTATGAGGGTATGAAAGCAGGGCTAGCTATGATGAACTGGCAAAAGAGGTTAAGGGATATGTCAATAGATGTTCAGTGGCTGACATGTAAAGGGATATTTCAGAATCCCACACAATAGATACATTCCAATGAGAAAGAAAAATGCCAAACAGACGGCCCACCATCTGTGGTTAACTAAAAAAATTAAAGACAGTATCAAACGTAAAGGAAAAGCATATAATTATGCAAAAGGTGGGTGGCAGGTCAGAAGATTGGAAAGAATATAAAGAACAGCAAAGAATGACAAAAAGATTAATAAGGAGGGAAGATTAGAGTATGAGAGAAAGCTAGCTAGTAATATAAAGATGGATATTAAGAGTCTCTATAGATATTTAAATAAGAAAAGTTAACAATGTGTCCATTGGTCCAATAGAGAGTGCGTCTGGAGAATTGATAATGGAGTGTAGGAAGATGGTGGATGAATTAAACAGGTATTTTGCTTCGTTCTTCACTGTGGAGGACACAAGTAACATCCTAGAAATAGCTGTAAATCAGCAAATGGAAGGGAGGGAGGAACTCGGGAAAATTACCAGGAGAATGGTATTGAGCAAATTGTTGGGGCTGTGGTGCTGACAAATCCCCAGGTCCGGATGGACTTCACCCTAAGGTCGTGAAAGAAGTGGCTAGTGAAATAGTTGATGCACTGGTTTTAATTTTCCAAAATTCCCTGGGCCTGGATTTTTCCAATGTCGGGTGGGCTAGGCAGGAGCGGGTGGGGGTGGATGCGGAGCTTATCGCTACCCACGATCGGCTCTGCGCCTCCATTTTACGCGGGTGGGCCAATTAAGGCCCACCCAGCATAATGCGCGGCCAGAGCGCTACCTGTGCGGGCGGTGGGGGGGGGGGGGGGAGGAGGGAGAGTCGGGGTCTGCGCTCTTTTACGCATGTGGCCCTTAACTTCTTGGTGGATGTGCAGCTGACTCCGGCACGCACCCGCCAAACAAAATATCGCGGTGACATCGGGACACATGCCCAACGCCATCGCACGTCATTTTACGCGTCGGCGTATTGGGCCCCCCCGCTACACGCCGACCAGAAGATTCTGTCCCTGGGTTCGGGGAAGGTTCCATTAGGTTGGAAAATAACAAATGTAAATCTTTTATTCAAAAAGGGAGGGAGACAGGAAGCAGGAAACTACAGGCCAGTTAGTTTAGCATCAGTCAATGGGAACATGTTAGAAGTTATTATTAAAATGTTATAGCAAGGCAGTTAGAAAAATTCAAGGCAATCAGGCAGAGTCAACATGGTTTTGTGAAAGGGAAATCATGTTTAACCAGTTTATTGGAGTTCTTTGAAGCAGTCACATGTGCTGTGGATAAAGGGGAACCAGTGGATGTGCTGTACTTAGATTTCCAGAAGGCATTTGATAAGGTGCCACATCAAAGATTATTGCAGAAAATAAATGCACATGGTGTAGGGGGTAACGTATTGACATGGATAGAAGATTGGTTAGATAACAGGAAGCAGGGAGCTGGCATAAATGGGTCTTTTTCTGGTTGGCAGGATGTGACAAGTGGTAAGTCACAGGGATCAGTGCTTTTTACAGTTTATATAAATGACTTGGATGAAGGGACTGAGGGAATGGTGGCTAATTTGCTGACGACACAAAGATAGGTAGGAAAGTAAATTGTGAAGAGGACATAAGGAGGCGACAAAGGGACATAGATAGGTTAAGTGAGTGAGCAAAAGCCTGGCAAATGGAGTATAATGTGGACAAATGTGAAATTGTTCATTTTGACAGGAAGAATAAAAAAGAAGCTTATTATCTAAACGGTGAGAGATTGCAGAGCTCTGAGATTCAGAGGGATCTGGGTGTCCTAGTGCATGAATCACAAAAGATTATGGCAGGTGGAGCAAATAATTAGGAAAGCTAATAGAACGTTATCATTTATTGTGGCTAATAGAATGTTACCATTTATTGTGAGGGGAATTGATTACATAGTAGGGAGAGGTTATGCTTCAGTTATGCAGGGCGCTGGTGAGACAACATCTGGAGTATTGTGTACAGCACTGGTCTCCTTATTTAAGGAAAGATATAAATATGTTAGAAGCAGTTCAGAGAATGTTTACCAGACTAATACCAGGAATGGGGTCTTATGTGAAAAGGTTGGACAGATTTGGCTTGTATCTGCTGGAGTTTAGAAGAGTAAGAGGTGACTTGATTGAAATCTTTAAGTTCCTGAGGGGGACTTGACAGGGTGGATGTGGAGAGGATGTTTCCTCTTGTGGGAGAATCTAGAACTGTTTAAAAATAAGGGGTCGCTCACTTAAGACAGAGATTTTTTCTCTCAGAGGGTTGTGAGTCTTTGGAACTCTCTTCCTGAAAAGGCAGTGGAAGCAGAGTCTTTGAATATTTTTAAGGCAGAGCTGGATAGATTCTTGATTAACAAGGGGGTGAAAGGTTATCGGGGGGTAGGTGAGAATGTGGGCTTGAGGTAAGATTCAGATCAGCCATGATCCTATTGAAGGCAGAGCAGGGTCGAGGGGCCGAGTGGCCTCCTCCTGCTCCTAATTCGTATGTTCTTGTGTCCGTTTATATGCTCGTATCTCCTTATATTTCTTTCTCCCACATGTGTTTATCCAGCTTCCCCCTTAATATATCCAAACGATTCACCTCAACCACTCGCTGTGGGAGCGAGTTCCACATTCTCCCCACTCTCTGGGTAAAGAAGTTTCTCCTGAATCCCCGCTTGGGTTTATTAGTGACTGTCTCATACTGATGGCTCCCTAATTCATAAATGGAAACACCTTCTCTACATCGACCCTATCAAATCCTTTCATAATTTTAAAGATCACTATCAGGCCGCCCCTCAGACTTCTCTTTTCTAGAGAAAAGAGCACCAGCCAGTTCAGTCTGAGAAGCCTAGTTGAAGGGGCCGAAATCCTGCACAAAGCTAATTGGCAATCTGTTTACATGTGAATGTCTTCACAGAGTCAGCAGACATTGACAGGGTCTCCCTCACTAACCCCCAGGGGCAATGGGCACTGACAGGGTCTCCCTCACTAACCCCCAGGGGCAATGGGCATTGACAGGGTCTCCCTCACTAACCCCCAGGGGCAATGGGCACTGACTGGGTCTCTCTCACTAACCCCCAGGGGCAATGGGCACTGACAGGGTGTCCCTCACTAACCCCCAGGGGCAATGGGCACTGACAGGGTCTCCCTCACTAACCCCCAGGGGCAATGGGCACTGACTGGGTCTCTCTCACTAACCCCCAGGGGCAATGGGCACTGACAGGGTCTCCCTCACTAACCCCCAGGGGCAATGGGCATTGACAGGGTCTCCCTCACTAACCCCCAGGGGCAATGGGCACTGACAGGGTGTCCCTCACTAACCCCCAGGGGCAATGGGCACTGACAGGGTCTCCCTCACTAACCCCCAGGGGCAATGGGCACTGACTGGGTCTCTCTCACTAACCCCCAGGGGCAATGGGCACTGACAGGGTCTCCCTCACTAACCCCCAGGGGCAATGGGCATTGACAGGGTCTCCCTCACTAACCCCCAGGGGCAATGGGCATTGACAGGGTCTCCCTCACTAACCCCCAGGGGCAATGGGCATTGACAGGGTCTCCCTCACTACCCCCAGGGGCAATGGGCACTGACAGGGTGTCCCTCACTAACCCTCAGTGGCAATGGGCATTGACTGGGTTTCTCTCTATCCCCCAGGTACAGCAGACCCAGAGAGGGCTGATTTGGATGGCCAGTTCGATGGGATTTACCTCAGAGCCCTCGATGGCTTCATCATGGTTCTGACTGAAGAAGGAGACATTGTTTATTTGACAGAGAATGTCAACAAATATCTCGGACTGACCCAGGTAATGGGAAACAGCACCCGCAGGGTTAACAGCCCAGTGGAGGCCTTAGGCAGTAGAAAACTGGGATAGTCAGGGGTCTCTGGGCCCTAATATTGGGGCCTCCTGGTACTAATATTTGGATCTGGGGGTGTAATATTGCGGGATGTCTGGAATATTACACAGGAATATCAGGAGTGGAATATTGATGGTCTTAGGAGTGTAAGTGCCCAGGTGAATTTGAACAGTTTAATTTAAACCAACTCCCTTTCTTGCTTTCGAACAGTTGGATCTGATTGGACACAGCATCTTCGAGTTTGTTCACCCGTGTGATGAAGAGGAGCTGAAGGATTTCGTGACTCCACAGCATGGTAACAATTACCCCCATACCCATCCATTACTGCTCAATGGGAGGGAGCAAGGGGAAAGTGAGGGGTGAGTGGGAGTGAGGGGGACTGCGGGTACTGGGGAGTGGGGGCAGGGCTAACTGGTCCGGGGCAAATGTGTTCATGAGAAGCGATTCTGAAGTCATGTCTGATGGCCATGAAAGGGGGGGAGGGAGCACTGGAGATGGAGGGACTTCCATCGTCTCCACACACAACTTAAACTGGCATGGGGGGTGACCTGGTGGGAGCGAGTTATCAGAATGGAATAATAATTCAACTGACTAACCAATTCAGCAATACTGACTAACCAACTCAGTTACTGACTGACACTGACTAACCAACTCACTGACACTGACTAACCAACTCAGTTACTGACTGACATTGACTAACCAATTCATCAACATTGACTAACCAACTCACTGACACTGACTAACCAACTCAGTTACTGACTGACCTTGACTAACCAATTCATCAACATTGACTAACCAACTCACTGACACTGACTAACCAACTCAGTTACTGACTGACATTGACTAACCAATTCATCAACATTGACTAACCAACTCACTGACACTGACTAACCAACTCAGTTACTGGCTGACACTGACTTAACCAACTCAGTTACTAACTGACACTGGCTAACCAACTCACCGACACTGACTAGCAGACTCACTGACACTGTGGCTTGGTTTCGGAATCGCTTGTCCGGTTAATTAATGAAGCCGCTCTCTGACTCTCTTTATTTTTCAAACGACGGGCCTCCCAGTGAAGCAGGGCATTCACACGGAGAGAGATTTCTTCATGAGGATGAAATCCACTCTAACCAGTCGCGGACGCACAGTTGCCATTAAATCAGCAACCTGGAAAGTGAGTAACATGGTGACTAATACTGCACCAATCACCATAACAACCCCTAACCTTATGTTACAGTTCACATTCCTGACCTATATCATTGACACATACAGGGATAGGAGTTCCAACGTGTTGAAGTACAGTTCAAAGGGCAATTACGCCATGCTGGGGTATAGTTCAATGGAGATTTACCTCTGGAGGTGTACAGTTACGTGTGAATATATGTATTAGGAGCAGCAGTAGGCCATTCAGCCCCTTGAGCCTGCTCTGCCATTCAGTAAGATCATGACTGACCCCATGATGGGTATGGTTCAATGGACACTGACCCATGTTGGGAACAGTTCAATGGGCACTGACCCGTGTTGGGTACAGTTCAATGAGCGGTGACCTGTGTTAGGTACAGTTCAATGGGCACTGACCTGTGTTGGGTACAATTCAATGGGCACTGACTCGTGTTGGGTACAGTTCAATGGGCACTGACCCATGTTGGATACAGTTCACTGGGCACTGATCCATGTTGGGTACAGTTCAATGAGCAGTGACCTGTGTTGGGTACAGTTCAATGGGCACTGACCTGTATTGAGTACAGTTCAATGGGCACTGACCCATGTTGGGTACAGTTCAATGGACACTGACCCATGTTGGGTACAGTTGAATGGGCAGTAACCCGTGTTGGGTACAGTTGAATGGGCACTGACCCATGTTGGGTACAGTTCAATGGGCACTGACCCATGTTGGGTACAGCTTAATGGGCACTGACCCGTGTTGGGTAGAGTTCAATGGGCACTGACCGTGTTCGGTACAGTTCAAAAAGGCACTGACCCGTGTTGGGTACAGTTCAATGGACACTGACCTGTGTTGGGTACAGTTCAATGCGCACTGAACTGTGTTGGGTACAGTTCAATGGGCACTGACTTGTGTTGGGTACAGTTCAAAGGGCACTGACCCATGTTGGGTACAGCTCAAAGGGCACTGACCCATGTTGGGTACAGTTCAATGGGCAATGAACTGAGTTGGGTACAGTTCAATGGGCACTGAACTGTGTTGGGTACAGTTCAATGGGCACTGACCCGTGTTGGGTACAGTTCAATGGACACTGACCGGTGTTGGGTACAGTTCAATGGTCACTGACCCATGTTGGGTACAGTTCCATGGGCACTGACCGGTGTTGGGTACAGTTCAATGGGCACTGACCCATGTTGGGTACAGTTCAATGGGCACTGGACCCGTGTTGGGTACAGTTCAATGGGCACTGACCTGTGTTGGGTACAGTTTAATGGGCACTTACCCATGTTGGGTACAGTTCAATGGGCACTGAACTGTGTTGGGTACAGTTCAATGGGCACTGACCCATGTTGGGTACAGTTCAATGGGCAATGACCGTGTTGGGTAAGGTTAAATGGGCACTAACCCGTGTCAGGTACAGTTCAATGGGCACGGACCCATTGTTGGGTAAGTTTCAATGGGCACTGACCTATGTTGGGTATGGTTCTATGGGGGCTGACCCATGTTGGGTACAGTTCTATGGGGGCTGACCCGTGTTGGGTACAGTTCAATGGGCACTGACCCGCATTGGGTACAGTTCAATGGGCACTGACCCATGTTGGGTATAGTTCAATGGGCACTGACCCATATTGGGTACAGTTCAATGGGCAGTGACCCACCTTGCGTACAGTTCAATGGGCACTGACCCATGTTGGGTACAGTTCAAAAAGGCGCTGACCCATGTTGGGTACAGTTCAATGGACACTGACCTGTGTTCGGTACAGTTCAATGGGCACTGATCCGAGTTGGGTACAGTTCAATGGACACTGAACTGTGTTGGGTACAGTTCAATAGGCACTGACCCATATTGGGCACAGTTCAATGGGCACTGAACCACGTTGGGTACAGTTCAATGGGCACTGACCCATGTTGGGTACAGTTCAATGGGCACTGACCTGTGTTGGGTACAGTTCAATGGGCACTGACCTGTTTTGGGTACAGTTCAAAAAGGCGCTGACCCGTGTTGGGTACAGTTCAATGGACACTGAACTGTGTTGGGTACAGTTCAATGGGCACTGATCCGAGTTGGGTACAGTCCAATGGACACTGAACTGTGTTGGGAACAGTTCAATGGGCACTGACCCATATTGGGCACAGTTCAATGGGCACTGAACCACGTTGCGTACAGTTCAATGGGCACTGACCCATGTTGGGTACAGTTCAATGGGCACTGAACCATGTTGGGTACAGTTCAATGAGCAGTGATCTGTGTTGGGTACAGTTCAATGGGCACTGACCTGTGTTGAGTACAGTTCAATGGGCACTGACCCATGTTGGGTACAGGTCAATGGGCACTGACCCATGTTGGGTACAGTTCAATGGGCACTGACCCATGTTGGGTACAGTTGAATGGACAGTAACCCGTGTTGGGTACAGTTGAATGGGCACTGACCCGTGTTGGGTACTGTTCAATGGGCACTGACCCATGTTGGGTACAGTTTAATGGGCACTGACCCATGTTGGGTACAGTTGAATGGGCAGTAACCCGTTTTGGGTACAGTTGAATGGGCACTGACCCGTGTTGGGTACAGTTCAATGGGCACTGACCAATGTTGGGTACAGTTTAATGGGCACTGACCCATGTTGGGTACAGTTCAAGGGGCACTGACCGTGTTTGGTACAGTTCAAAAAGGCACTGACCCGTGTTGGGTACAGTTCAATGGACACTGACCTGTGTTGGGTACAGTTCAATGGGCACTGAACTGTGTTGGGTACAGTTCAATGGGCACTGACCTGTGTTGGGTACAGTTCAAAGAGCTCTGACCCATGTTGGGTACAGTCAAAGGGCACTGAACCCTGTTGGGTACAGTTCAATGGGCAATGAACTGAGTTGGGCGCAGTTCAATGGGCACTGAACTGTGTTGGGTACAGGTCAATGGGCACTGACCCATGTTGGGTACAGTTCAATGGACACTGACCCGTGTTGCGTACAGTTCAATGGTCACTGACCCGTGTTGGGTACAGTTCCATGGGCACTGACCCGTGTTGGGTACAGTTCAATGGGAACTGACCCATGTTGGGTACAGTTCAATGGGCACAGGACCCGTGTTGGGTACAGTTCAATGAGCACTAACCTGTTTTGGGTACAGTTCAATGGGCACTGACACATGTTGGGTACAGTTCAATGGGCACTGACATGTGTTGGGTACAGCTCAATGGGCACTGAACCACATTGGGTACAGTTCAATGGGCACTGACCCATGTTGGGTACAGTTCAATGGGCACTGAACCATGTTGGGTACAGTTGAATGGACAGTAACCCGTGTTGGGTACAGTTGAATGGGCACTGACCCGTGTTGGGTACAGTTCAATGGGCACTGACCAATGTTGGGTACAGTTTAATGGGCACTGACCCATGTTGGGTACAGTTCAAGGGGCACTGACCGTGTTTGGTACAGTTCAAAAAGGCACTGACCCGTGTTGGGTACAGTTCAATGGACACTGACGTGTTGGGTACAGTTCAATGGGCACTGAACTGTGTTGGGTACAGTTCAATGGGCACTGACCTGTGTTGGGTACAGTTCAAAGAGCACTGACCCATGTTGGGTACAGTCAAAGGGCACTGAACCATGTTGGGTACAGTTCAATGGGCACTGACCTGTGTTGGGTACAGTTCAATGGGCACTGAACCACGTTGGGTACAATTCAATGGGCACTGACCCATGTTGGGTACAGTTCAATGGGCACTGACATGTGTTGGGTACAGCTCAATGGGCACTGAACCACATTGGGTACAGTTCAATGGGCACTGACCCATGTTGGGTACAGTTCAATGGGCACTGAACCATGTTGGGTACAGTTGAATGGACAGTAACCCGTGTTGGGTACAGTTGAATGGGCACTGACCCGTGTTGGGTACAGTTCAATGGGCACTGACCCATGTTGGGTACAGTTTAATGGGCACTGACCCATGTTGGGTACAGTTGAATGGGCAGTAACCCGTGTTGGGTACAGTTGAATGGGCTCTGACCTGTGTTGGGTACAGTTCAATGGGCACTGACCAATGTTGGGTACAGTTTAATGGGCACTGACCCATGTTGGGTACAGTTCAAGGGGCACTGACCGTGTTTGGTACAGTTCAAAAAGGCACTGACCCGTGTTGGGTACAGTTCAATGGACACTGACCTGTGTTGGGTACAGTTCAATGGGCACTGAACTGTGTTGGGTACAGTTCAATGGGCACTGAACTGTGTTGGGTACAGTTCAAAGAGCACTGACCCATGTTGGGTACAGTCAAAGGGCACTGAACCATGTTGGGTGCAGTTCAATGGGCACTGACACATGTTGGGTACAGTTCAATGGGCACTGACCTGTGTTGGGTACAGTTCAATGGGCACTGAACCACGTTGGGTACAATTCAATGGGCAGTGATCTGTGTTGGGTACAGTTGAATGGGCACTGACCTGTGTTGAGTACAGTTCAATGGGCACTGACCCATGTTGGGTACAGTTCAATGGGCACTGACCCATGTTGGGTACAGTTGAATGGGCAGTAACCCGTGTTGGGTACAGTTGAATGGGCACTGAACCGTATTGGGTACAGTTCAATGGGCACTGACCCATGTTGGGTACAGTTTAATGGGCACTGACCCATGTTGGGTACAGTTGAATGGGCAGTAACCCGTGTTGGGTACAGTTGAATGGGCACTGAACCGTGTTGTGTACAGTTCAATGGGCACTGACCAATGTTGGTTACAGTTTAATGGGCACTGACCTATGTTGGGTACAGTTCAAGGGGCACTGACCATGTTTGGTACAGTTCAAAAAGGCACTGACCCATGTTGGGTACAGTTCAATGGACACTGACCTGTGTTGGGTACAGTTCAATGGGCACTGAACTGTGTTGGGTACAGTTCAATGGGCACTGACCTGTGTTGGGTACAGTTCAAAGGGCACTGACCCATGTTGGGTACAGTCAAAGGGCACTGAACCATGTTGGGTACAGTTCAATGGGCAATGAACTGAGTTGGGTGCAGTTCAATGGGCACTGAACTGTGTTGGGTACAGGTCAATGGGCACTGACCCGTGTTGGGTACAGTTCAATGGACACTGACCCGTGTTGGGTACAGTTCAATGGTCACTGACCCGTGTTGGGTACAGTTCCATGGGCACTGACCCATGTTGGGTACAGTTCAATGGGAACTGACCCATGTTGGGTACAGTTCAATGGGCACTGGACCCGTGTTGGGTACAGTTCAATGAGCACTGACCTGTTTTGGGTACAGTTCAATGGGCACTGACCCATGTTGGGTAGAGTTCAATGGGCACTGACCTGTGTTGGGTACAGTTCAATGGGCACTGACCCATGTTGGGTACAGTTCAATGGGCAATGACCATGCTGGGTACAGTTTAATGGGCACTGACCTGTGTTGGGTACAGTTCAATGGGCACTGACCCGTGTTGGGTACCATTCAATGGGCACTGACCTGTGTTGGGTACAGTTCAATGGACAGTGACCTTTGTTGGGTACAGTTGAATGGGCAGTGATCCATATTGGGTACAGTTGAATGGGCACTGACCCGTGTCAGGTAAGGTTCAATGGGCACGGACCCATTGTTGGGTATGGTTCAATGGGCACTGACCTATGTTGGGTACGGTTCAATGGGAACTGAACCATGTTGGGTACAGTTCTATGGGGGCTGACCCGTGTTGGGTACAGTTTAAAAAGGCGCTGACCCATGTTGGGTACAGTTCAATGGACACTGACCTGTGCTGGGTACAGTTCAATGGGCACTGACACATGTTAGGTACAGTTCAATGAGCAGTGACCTGTGATGGGTAGAGTTGAATGGGCAATGGCCCGTGTTGGGTACAGTTCAATGCGCACTGACCCATGATGGGTACAGTTCAATGGGCACTGACCCATGTTGGGTACAGTTCCAAAAGGCGCTGACCCGTGTTGGGTACAGTTCAATGAACACTGACCTGTGTTGGGTACAGTTCAATGGGCACTGATCCGAGTTGGGTACTGTTCAATGGACACTGAACTGTGTTGGGTACAGTTCAATGGGCACTGACCTGTGTTGGGTACAGCTCAGGAGACACTGACCCATGTTGGGTACAGTTCAAAAAGGCGCTGACCCGTGTTGGGTACAGTTCAATGGACACTGACCTGTGTTGGGTACAGTTCAATGGGCACTGACCCGTGTTGGATACAGTTGAATGGGAACTGACCCGTGTTGTGTACGGTTCAATGGGGACTGACCCATGTTGGGTACAACTCAATGGGCACTGACCCATGTTGGGTACAGTACAATGGGCACTGACCCATGTTGGGTACAACTCAATGGGCATTAGTCCCTGTTGGGTACAGTTCAATGGACAATGACCTGTGTTGGGTACAGTTGAATGGGCACTGTTCTGTGTTGGGTACAGTTCAATGGACATTGACCTGTGTTGGGTACCATTCAATGGGCACTGACAGGTGTTGAGTACAGTTCAATGGACACTGACCTGTGTTGGGTACAGTTCCATGAGCACTGACCTGTGTTGGGTACAGTTCAATGGACACTGACCTGTGTTGGGTACAGTTCAATGGGCACTGACCTGTGTTGGGTAAAGGTCAATGGACACTGCCCTGTGTTGGGTAAAGTTCAATGGGCACTGACTCGAGTTGGATACAGTTGAATGGGCACTGACCCATGTTGGGTACAGTTCAAAAAGGCACTGGCCCGTGTTGGGTACAGTTCAATGGACACTGACCTGTGTTGGGTACAGTTCAATGGGCACTGACCCATGTTGGGTACAGTTCAATGGGCACTGACCCATGTTGGGTACAGTTCAAAAAGGCATGACCCGTGTTGGGTACAGTTCAATGGACACTGACCTGTGTTGGGTACAGTTCAATGGGCACTGACCTGTGTTGGTTACAATTCAATGGGCACTGATCCATGTTGGGTACAGATCATTGGGCACTGACCTGTGTTGTGTACAGTTCAATGGGCACTGAACCATGTTGGGTACAGTTCAATGGGCACTGACCCATGTTGGGTACAGTTCAAAAAGGCACTGACCCATGTTGGGTACAGTTCAATGGACACTGACCTGTGTTGGGTACAGTTCAATGGGCACTGATCCGAGTTGGGTACAGTTCAAGGGACACTGCCCTGTGTTGGGTACAGTTCAATGGGCACTGACCCGTGTTGGGTAGAGTTCAATGGGAACTGACTCGTGTTGCGTACAGTTCAAAGGGCACTGACCCTTGTTGGGTACAGTTCAATGGGCAATGACCTGAGTGGGTTACAGTTCAATGGGCACTGACCCATGTTGTGTACAGTTCAATGGGCAGTGACCCGTATTGGGTACAGTTCAATGGGCACTGACTCGAGTTGGGTACAGTTCATTGGGCACTGAACCGTGTTGGATACAGTTCAATGGGCACTGACACATGTTGGGTACAGTTCATTGGGCACTGACCTGTGTTGGGTACAATTCAATGGGCACTGATTCATGTTGGGTACAGTTCAATGGGCACTGACCTGTGTTGGGTACAGTTCAATGGGCACTGACCCATGTTGGGTACAGTTCAATGGGCACAGAACTGTGTTGGATACAGTTCAATGGGCACTGACCCATGTTGGGTACAGTTCATTGGGCACTGAACTGTGTTGGGTACAATTCAATGGGCACTGATCCATGTTGGGTACAGTTCAATGGGCACTGACCTGTGTTGGGTACAGTTCAATGGGCACTGACCCATGTTGGGTACAGTTCAATGGGCACTGACCCATGTTGGGTAAAGTTCAATGGGCACTGACCTGTGTTGGGTACAGTTCAATGGGCACAGACCCATGTTGGGTACAGTTCAATGGGCACTGACCTGTGTTGGGTACAGTTGAATGGGCACTGTTCTGTGTTGGGTACAGTTCAATGGGCACTGACCCATGTTGGGTACCATTCAATGGGCACTGACCTGTGTTGGGTACAGTTGAATGGACACTGAACCTGTGTTGGGTACAGTTCAATGGGCACTGACCTGTGTTGGGTACAGTTCAATGGATACTGACCTGTGTTGTGTACAGTTCAATGGGCACTGACCTGTGTTGGGTACAGTTCAATGGACACTGCCCTGTGTTGGGTACAGTTCAATGGTCACTGAATTGAGTTGGGTACAGTTCAAAGGGCACTGACCCATGTTGGGTACAGTTCAATGGGCACTGTCCCATGTTGGGTACAGTTCAATGGGCACTGACTCATGTTGGGTACAGTTCAATGGACACTGACCCATGTTGGGTACAGTTCAATGGGCACTGACTCATGTTGTGTACAGTTCAATGGGCACTGATCCATGTTGGGTAAAGTTCAATGGGCACAGACTTGTGTTGGGGACAGTTCGATGGGCATTGACCCAAGTTGTGTACAGTTCAATGGGCAGTGACCCGTATTTGGTACAGTTCAATGGGCGCTGACCTGTGTTGGGTACAGTTCAATGGGCACTGACTCGAGTTGAATAACGTTCAAGGGACACTGACCCATATTGGGTACAGTTCAATGGGCACTGACCTGTGTTGGTTACAGTTCAATGGGCACTGACCCATGTTGGGTACAGTTCAATGGGCAATTACCGTGTTGGGTACAGTTCAATGGGCACTGACCCATGTTGGGTAAAGTTGAATGGGCACTGACCCATGTCAGGTACAGTCCAATGGGCACGGACCCATTGTTGGGTATGGTTCAATGGGCACTGACCTATGTTGGGCACGGTTCAATGGGCACTGACCCATGTTGGGTACAGTTCTATGGGGGCTGACCCTTGTTGGGTACAGTTCAATGGGCACTGACCTGTGTTAGGTACAGTTCAATGGGCACTGTTCTGTGTTGGGTACAGTTCAATGGGCACTGACCCGTGTTGGGTACCATTCAATAGGCACTGACCTGTGTTGTGTACAGTTCAATGGACACTGACCTGTGTTGGGTACAGTTCAATGGGCACTGTTCTATGTTGGGTACAGTTCAATGGGCACTGTCCTGTGTTGGGTACCATTCAATGAGCAGTGACCTGTGATGGGTACAGCTGAATGGGCAATGGCCCGTGTCGGGTACAGTTCAATGCGCACTGACCCATGTTGGGTACAGTTCAATGGGCACTGACCCATGTTGGGTACAGTTCCAAAAGTCGCTTACCCGTGTTGGGTACAGTTCAATGGACACTGACCTGTGTTGGGTACAGTTCAATGGGCACTGATCCGAGTTGGGTACAGTTCAATGGACACTGAACTGTGTTGGGTACAGTTCAATGGGCACTGACCTGTGTTGGGTACAGCTCAAGAGACACTGACCCGTGTTGGGTACAGTTCAAAAAGGCGCTGACCCGTGTTGGGTACAGTTCAATGGACACTGACCTGTGGTGGGTACAGTTCAATGGGCACTGACCCGTGTTGGATACAGTTGAATGGGAACTGACCCGTGTTGTGTACGGTTCAATGGGGACTGACCCATGTTGGGTACAATTCAATGGGCACTGACCCATGTTGGGTACAGTACAATGGGCACTGACCCATGTTGGGTACAACTCAATGGGTACTAGCCCCTGTTGGGTACAGTTCAATGGACACTGACCTGTGTTGGGTACAGTTCAATGGGCACTGTTCTCTGTTGGGTACAGTTCAATGGACATTGACCTGTGTTGGGTACCATTCAATGGGCACTGACAGGTGTTGAGTACAGTTCAATGGACACTGACCTGTGTTGGGTACAGTTCCATGAGCACTGACCTGTGTTGGGTACAGTTCAATGGACACTGACCTGTGTTGGGTACAGTTCAATGGGCACTGACCTGTGTTGGGTAAAGTTCAATGGACACTGCCCTGTGTTGGGTACAGTTCAACGGGCACTGACTCGAGTTGGGTACAGTTGAATGGGCACTGACCCATGTCAGGTACAAGTCAATGGGCACTGACCCATGTTGGGTACAGTTCAATGGGCACTGACCTGTGTTGGGTACAGTTCAATGGGCACTGTTCTGTGTTGGGTACAGTTCAATGGACATTGACCTGTGTTGGGTACAGTTCAATGGGCACTGACCTGTGTTGAGTACAGTTCAATGGACACTGACCTGTGTTGGGTACAGTTCCATGAGCACTGACCTGTGTTGGGTACAGTTCAATGGACACTGACCTGTGTTGGCTATAGTTCAATGGGCTTGATCCGAGTTGGGTACAGTTCAATGGGCAATGACCTGAGTGGGTTACAGTTCCATGGGCACTGACCCATGTCGTGTACAGTTCAATGGGCACTGACCTGTGTTGGGTACAGTTCAATGGGCACTGAACCGTGTTGGATACAGTTCAATGGGCACTGACACATGTTGGGTACAGTTCATTGGGCACTGACCTGTGTTGGGTACAATTCAATGGGCACTGATTCATGTTGGGTACAGTTCAATGGGCACTGACCTGTGTTGGGTACAGTTCAATGGGCACTGACCCATGTTGGGTACAGTTCAATGGGCACAGAACTGTGTTGGATACAGTTCAATGGGCACTGACCTGTGTTGGGTACAGTTAAATGGGTACTGACCCATGTTGGGTACAGTTCAATGGGCACTGACCCATGTTGGGTAAAGTTCAATGGGCACTGACCTGTGTTGGGTACAGTTCAATGGGCACAGACCCATGTTGGGTACATTTCAATGGGCACTGACCTGTGTTGGGTACAGTTCAATGGGCACTGTTCTGTGTTGGGTGCAGTTCAATGGGCACTGACCCATGTTGGGTACCATTCAATGGGCACTGACCTGTGTTGGGTACAGTTGAATGGACACTGAACCTGTGTTGGGTACAGTTCAATGGGCACTGACCTGTTTTGGGTACAGTTCAATGTATACTGACCTGTGTTGTATACTGTTCAATGGGCACTGACCTGTGTTCGGTACAGTTCAATGGACACTGCCCTGTGTTGGGTACAGTTCAATGGTCACTGAATCGAGTTGGGTACAGTTCAAAGGGCACTGACCCATGTTGGGTACAGTTCAATGGGCACTGTCCCATGTTGGGTACAGTTCAATGGGCACTGACTCATGTTGGGTACAGTTCAATGGACACTGACCCATGTTGGGTACAGTTCAATGGGCACTGAACCAAGTTGTGTACAGTTCAATGGGCAGTGACCCATATTTGGTACAGTTCAATGGGCGCTGACCTGTGTTGGGTACAGTTCAATGGGCATTGACTCGAGTTGGATAACGTTCAAGGGACACTGACCCATATTGGGTACAGTCCAATGGGCACTGACCTGTGTTGGTTACAGTTCAATGGGCACTGACCTGTGTTGGGTACAGTTCAATGGGCACTGACCCATGTTGGGTACAGTTCAATGGGCAATTACTGTGTCGGGTACAGTTCAATGGGCACTGACCCATATTGGGTAAGGTTGAATGGGCACTGACCCATGTCAGGTACAGTCCAATGGGCACGGACGCATTGTTGGGTATGGTTCAATGGGCACTGACCTATGTTGGGCACGGTTCAATGGGCACTGACCCATGTTGGGTACAGTTCAATGGGCACTGACCTGTGCTGGGTACAGTTCAATGGGCACAGACCCATGTTGGGTACATTTCAATGGGCACTGACCTGTGTTGGGTACAGTTCAATGGGCACTGTTCTGTGTTGGGTACAGTTCAATGGGCACTGACCCATGTTGGCTACCATTCAATGGGCACTGACCTGTGTTGGGTACAGTTGAATGGACACTGAACCTGTGTTGGGTACAGTTCAATGGGCACTGACCTGTGTTGGGTACAGTTCAATGTATACTGACCTGTGTTGTGTACTGCTCAATGGGCACTGACCTGTGTTCGGTACAGTTCAATGGACACTGCCCTGTGTTGGGTACAGTTCAATGGTCACTGAATCGAGTTGGGTACAGTTCAAAGGGCACTGACCCATGTTGGGTACAGTTCAATGGGCACTGTCCCATGTTGGGTACAGGTCAATGGGCACTGACTCATGTTGGGTACAGTTCAATGGACACTGACCCATGTTGGGTACAGTTCAATGGGCAATGACCCATGTTGTGTACAGTTCAATGGGCACTGATCCATGTTGGGTAAAGTTCAATGGGCACAGACCTGTGGTGGGTACAGTTCGATGGGCATTGACCCATGTTGGGTACAGTTCAATGGGCACTGAACCAAGTTGTGTACAGTTCAATGGGCAGTGACCCATATTTGGTACAGTTCAATGGGCGCTGACCTGTGTTGGGTACAGTTCAATGGGCACTGACTTGAGTTGGATAACGTTCAAGGGACACTGACCCATATTGGGTACAGATCAATGGGCACTGACCTGTGTTGGTTACAGTTCAATGGGCACTGACCTGTGTTGGGTACAGTTCAATGGGCACTGACCCATGTTGGGTACAGTTCAATGGGCAATTACCGTGTCGGGTACAGTTCAATGGGCACTGACCCATGTTGGGTAAAGTTGAATGGGCACTGACCCATGTCAGGTACAGTCCAATGGGCACGGACCCATTGTTGGGTATGGTTCAATGGGCACTGACCTATGTTGGGCACGGTTCAATGGGCACTGACCCATGTTGGGTACAGTCCTATGGGGGCTGACACATGTTGGGTAAGTTCAATGGGCACTGACCCACGTTTGGTACAGTTCAATGTGCACTGACCTGTGTTGGGTACAGTTGAATGGGCACTGACCCATGTAAGATACAGTTCAATGGGAACTGACCTGTGTAGTGTACAGTTCAATGGGCACTGACCCATGTTGGGTACAACTCAATGGGCACTGACCCATGTTGGGTACAGTTCAATGGGCACTAACCCATGTTGGGTACAGTTCAATGGGCACTGACCCATGTTGGGTACAACTCAATAGGCACTAACCCCTGTTGGGTACAGTTCAATGGGCACTGACCCGTGTTGGGTACAGTTCAATGGGCACAGACCTGTGTTGGATACAATTCAATGGGCACTGATCCATGTTGGGTACAGTTCAATGGGCACTGATGCATGTTGGGTACAGTTCAATGGGCACTGACCCATGTTGGGTACAGTTCAATGGGCACTGACCCATGTTGGGTACAGTTCAATGGGCACTGGACCCATGTTGGCTACATATCAATGGGCACTGCCCTATGTTGGGTACAGTTCAATGGGCACTGACCCATGTTGGGCACAGTTCAATGGTCAGTGACCTGTGTTGGGTACAGTTCAATGGGCACTGACCTGTGTTGGGTACAGTTCAATGGGCACTGACACATGTTGGGTACAGTTCATTGGGCACTGACCTGTGTTGGGTACAATTCAATGGGCACTGATTCATGTTGGGTACAGTTCAATGGGCACTGACCCGTGTTGGGTACCATTCAATAGGCACTGACCTGTGTTGTGTACAGTTCAATGGACACTGACCTGTGTTGGGTACAGTTCAATGGGCACTGTTCTATGTTGGGTACAGTTCAATGGGCACTGTCCTGTGTTGGGTACCATTCAATGAGCAGTGACCTGTGATGGGTACAGCTGAATGGGCAATGGCCGTGTCGGGTACAGTTCAATGCGCACTGACCCATGTTGGGTACAGTTCAATGGGCACTGACCCATGTTGGGTACAGTTCCAAAAGTCGCTTACCCGTGTTGGGTACAGTTCAATGGACACTGACCTGTGTTGGGTACAGTTCAATGGGCACTGATCCGAGTTGGGTACAGTTCAATGGACACTGAACTGTGTTGGGTACAGTTCAATGGGCACTGACCTGTGTTGGGTACAGCTCAAGAGACACTGACCCGTGTTGGGTACAGTTCAAAAAGGCGCTGACCCGTGTTGGGTACAGTTCAATGGACACTGACCTGTGTTGGGTACAGTTCAATGGGCACTGACCCGTGTTGGATACAGTTGAATGGGAACTGACCCATGTTGTGTACGGTTCAATGGGGACTGACCCATGTTGGGTACAATTCAATGGGCACTGACCCATGTTGGGTACAGTACAATGGGCACTGACCCATGTTGGGTACAACTCAATGGGTACTAGCCCCTGTTGGGTACAGTTCAATGGACACTGACCTGTGTTGGGTACAGTTCAATGGGCACTGTTCTCTGTTGGGTACAGTTCAATGGACATTGACCTGTGTTGGGTACCATTCAATGGGCACTGACAGGTGTTGAGTACAGTTCAATGGACACTGACCTGTGTTGGGTACAGTTCCATGAGCACTGACCTGTGTTGGGTACAGTTCAATGGACACTGACCTGTGTTGGGTACAGTTCAATGGGCACTGACCTGTGTTGGGTAAAGTTCAATGGACACTGCCCTGTGTTGGGTACAGTTCAACGGGCACTGACTCGAGTTGGGTACAGTTGAATGGGCACTGACCCATGTCAGGTACAAGTCAATGGGCACTGACCCATGTTGGGTACAGTTCAATGGGCACTGACCTGTGTTGGGTACAGTTCAATGGGCACTGTTCTGTGTTGGGTACAGTTCAATGGACATTGACCTGTGTTGGGTACAGTTCAATGGGCACTGACCTGTGTTGAGTACAGTTCAATGGACACTGACCTGTGTTGGGTACAGTTCCATGAGCACTGACCTGTGTTGGGTACAGTTCAAAAAGGCACTGACCCGTGTTGGGTACAGTTCAATGGACACTGACCTGTGTTGGGTATAGTTCAATGGGCTTGATCCGAGTTGGGTACAGTTCAATGGGCAATGACCTGAGTGGGTTACAGTTCCATGGGCACTGACCCATGTCGTGTACAGTTCAATGGGCAGTGACCCGTATTGGGTACAGTTCAATGGGCACTGACCTGTGTTGGGTACAGTTCAATGGGCACTGAACCGTGTTGGATACAGTTCAATGGGCACTGACACATGTTGGGTACAGTTCATTGGGCACTGACCTGTGTTGGGTACAATTCAATGGGCACTGATTCATGTTGGGTACAGTTCAATGGGCACTGACCTGTGTTGGGTACAGTTCAATGGGCACTGACCCATGTTGGGTACAGTTCAATGGGCACAGAACTGTGTTGGATACAGTTCAATGGGCACTGACCTGTGTTGGGTACAGTTAAATGGGTACTGACCCATGTTGGGTACAGTTCAATGGGCACTGACCCATGTTGGGTAAAGTTCAATGGGCACTGACCTGTGTTGGGTACAGTTCAATGGGCACAGACCCATGTTGGGTACATTTCAATGGGCACTGACCTGTGTTGGGTACAGTTCAATGGGCACTGTTCTGTGTTGGGTACAGTTCAATGGGCACTGACCCATGTTGGGTACCATTCAATGGGCACTGACCTGTGTTGGGTACAGTTGAATGGACACTGAACCTGTGTTGGGTACAGTTCAATGGGCACTGACCTGTTTTGGGTACAGTTCAATGTATACTGACCTGTGTTGTATACTGTTCAATGGGCACTGACCTGTGTTCGGTACAGTTCAATGGACACTGCCCTGTGTTGGGTACAGTTCAATGGTCACTGAATCGAGTTGGGTACAGTTCAAAGGGCACTGACCCATGTTGGGTACAGTTCAATGGGCACTGTCCCATGTTGGGTACAGTTCAATGGGCACTGACTCATGTTGGGTACAGTTCAATGGACACTGACCCATGTTGGGTACAGTTCAATGGGCACTGAACCAAGTTGTGTACAGTTCAATGGGCAGTGACCCATATTTGGTACAGTTCAATGGGCGCTGACCTGTGTTGGGTACAGTTCAATGGGCATTGACTCGAGTTGGATAACGTTCAAGGGACACTGACCCATATTGGGTACAGTCCAATGGGCACTGACCTGTGTTGGTTACAGTTCAATGGGCACTGACCTGTGTTGGGTACAGTTCAATGGGCACTGACCCATGTTGGGTACAGTTCAATGGGCAATTACTGTGTCGGGTACAGTTCAATGGGCACTGACCCATATTGGGTAAGGTTGAATGGGCACTGACCCATGTCAGGTACAGTCCAATGGGCACGGACGCATTGTTGGGTATGGTTCAATGGGCACTGACCTATGTTGGGCACGGTTCAATGGGCACTGACCCATGTTGGGTACAGTTCAATGGGCACTGACCTGTGCTGGGTACAGTTCAATGGGCACAGACCCATGTTGGCTACATTTCAATGGGCACTGACCTGTGTTGGGTACAGTTCAATGGGCACTGTTCTGTGTTGGGTACAGTTCAATGGACACTGACCCATGTTGGCTACCATTCAATGGGCACTGACCTGTGTTGGGTACAGTTGAATGGACACTGAACCTGTGTTGGGTACAGTTCAATGGGCACTGACCTGTGTTGGGTACAGTTCAATGTATACTGACCTGTGTTATGTACTGTTCAATGGGCACTGACCTGTGTTCGGTACAGTTCAATGGACACTGCCCTGTGTTGGGTACAGTTCAATGGTCACTGAATCGAGTTGGGTACAGTTCAAAGGGCACTGACCCATGTTGGGTACAGTTCAATGGGCACTGTCCCATGTTGGGTACAGGTCAATGGGCACTGACTCATGTTGGGTACAGTTCAATGGACACTGACCCATGTTGGGTACAGTTCAATGGGCAATGACCCATGTTGTGTACAGTTCAATGGGCACTGATCCATGTTGGGTAAAGTTCAATGGGCACAGACCTGTGGTGGGTACAGTTCGATGGGCATTGACCCATGTTGGGTACAGTTCAATGGGCTCTGACCCAAGTTGTGTACAGTTCAATGGGCAGTGACCCATATTTGGTACAGTTCAATGGGCGCTGACCTGTGTTGGGTACAGTTCAATGGGCACTGACTCGAGTTGGATAACGTTCAAGGGACACTGACCCATATTGGGTACAGATCAATGGGCACTGACCTGTGTTGGTTACAGTTCAATGGGCACTGCCCTGTGTTGGGTACAGTTCAATGGTCACTGAATCGAGTTGGGTACAGTTCAAAGGGCACTGACCCATGTTGGGTACAGTTCAATGGGCACTGACCCATGTTGGGTACAGTTCAATGGGCACTGAACCAAGTTGTGTACAGTTCAATGGGCAGTGACCCATATTTGGTACAGTTCAATGGGCGCTGACCTGTGTTGGGTACAGTTCAATGGGCATTGACTCGAGTTGGATAACGTTCAAGGGACACTGACCCATATTGGGTACAGTCCAATGGGCACTGACCTGTGTTGGTTACAGTTCAATGGGCACTGACCTGTGTTGGGTACAGTTCAATGGGCACTGACCCATGTTGGGTACAGTTCAATGGGCAATTACTGTGTCGGGTACAGTTCAATGGGCACTGACCCATATTGGGTAAGGTTGAATGGGCACTGACCCATGTCAGGTACAGTCCAATGGGCACGGACGCATTGTTGGGTATGGTTCAATGGGCACTGACCTATGTTGGGCACGGTTCAATGGGCACTGACCCATGTTGGGTACAGTTCAATGGGCACTGACCTGTGCTGGGTACAGTTCAATGGGCACAGACCCATGTTGGCTACATTTCAATGGGCACTGACCTGTGTTGGGTACAGTTCAATGGGCACTGTTCTGTGTTGGGTACAGTTCAATGGACACTGACCCATGTTGGCTACCATTCAATGGGCACTGACCTGTGTTGGGTACAGTTGAATGGACACTGAACCTGTGTTGGGTACAGTTCAATGGGCACTGACCTGTGTTGGGTACAGTTCAATGTATACTGACCTGTGTTATGTACTGTTCAATGGGCACTGACCTGTGTTCGGTACAGTTCAATGGACACTGCCCTGTGTTGGGTACAGTTCAATGGTCACTGAATCGAGTTGGGTACAGTTCAAAGGGCACTGACCCATGTTGGGTACAGTTCAATGGGCACTGTCCCATGTTGGGTACAGGTCAATGGGCACTGACTCATGTTGGGTACAGTTCAATGGACACTGACCCATGTTGGGTACAGTTCAATGGGCAATGACCCATGTTGTGTACAGTTCAATGGGCACTGATCCATGTTGGGTAAAGTTCAATGGGCACAGACCTGTGGTGGGTACAGTTCGATGGGCATTGACCCATGTTGGGTACAGTTCAATGGGCTCTGACCCAAGTTGTGTACAGTTCAATGGGCAGTGACCCATATTTGGTACAGTTCAATGGGCGCTGACCTGTGTTGGGTACAGTTCAATGGGCACTGACTCGAGTTGGATAACGTTCAAGGGACACTGACCCATATTGGGTACAGATCAATGGGCACTGACCTGTGTTGGTTACAGTTCAATGGGCACTGACCTGTGTTGGGTACAGTTCAATGGGCACTGACCCATGTTGGGTACAGTTCAATGGGCAATTACCGTGTCAGGTACAGTTCAATGGGCACTGACCCATGTTGGGTAAAGTTGAATGGGCACTGACCCATGTCAGGTACAGTCCAATGGGCACGGACCCATTGTTGGGTATGGTTCAATGGGCACTGACCTATGTTGGGCACGGTTCAATGGGCACTGACCCATGTTGGGTACAGTTCTATGGGGGCTGACACATGTTGGGTAAGTTCAATGGGCACTGACCCACGTTTGGTACAGTTCAATGGGCACTGACCTGTGTTGGGTACAGTTGAATGGGCACTGACCCATGTTGGATACAGTTCAATGGGAACTGACCTGTGTAGTGTACAGTTCAATGGGCACTGACCCATGTTGGGTACAACTCAATGGGCACTGACCCATGTTGGGTACAGTTCAATGGGCACTAACCCATGTTGGGTACAGTTCAATGGGCACTGACCCATGTTGGGTACAACTCAATAGGCACTAACCCCTGTTGGGTACAGTTCAATGGGCACTGACCCGTGTTGGGTACAGTTCAATGGGCACAGACCTGTGTTGGATACAATTCAATGGGCACTGATCCATGTTGGGTACAGTTCAATGGGCACTGACGCATGTTGGGTACAGTTCAATGGGCACTGACCCATGTTGGGTACAGTTCAATGGGCACTGACCCATGTTGGGTACAGTTCAATGGGCACTGGACCCATGTTGGCTACATATCAATGGGCACTGAACTATGTTGGGTACAGTTCAATGGGCACTGACCCATGTTGGGCACAGTTCAATGGTCAGTGACCTGTGTTGGGTACAGTTCAATGGGCACTGACTCGAGTTGGGTACAGTTCAATGGGCACTGACCTGTGTTGGGTACAGTTCAATGGGCACTGAACCGTGTTGGATACAGTTCAATGGGCACTGACACATGTTGGGTACAGTTCATTGGGCACTGACCTGTGTTGGGTACAATTCAATGGGCACTGATTCATGTTGGGTACAGTTCAATGGGCACTGACCTGTGTTGGGTACAGTTCAATGGGCACTGACCCATGTTGGGTACAGTTCAATGGGCACAGTCCTGTGTTGGATACAGTTCAATGGGCACTGACCCATGTTGGGTACAGTTCATTGGGCACTGACCTGTGTTGGGTACAATTCAATAGGCACTGATCCATGTTGGGTACAGTTCAATGTGCACTGACCTGTGTTGGGTACAGTTCAATGGGCACTGACCCATGTTGGGCACAACTCAATGGGCACTGACCCATGTTGGGTACAGTTCAATGGGCACTAACCCATGTTGGGTACAGTTCAATGGGCACTGACCCATGTTGGGTACAACTCAATAGGCACTAACCCCTGTTGGGTACAGTTCAATGGGCACTGACCCGTGTTGGGTACAGTTCAATGGGCACAGACCTGTGTTGGATACAATTCAATGGGCACTGATCCATGTTGGGTACAGTTCAATGGGCACTGACGCATGTTGGGTACAGTTCAATGGGCACTGACCCATGTTGTGTACAGTTCAATGGGCACTGGACCCATGTTGGCTACATATCAATGGGCACTGACCTATGTTGGGTACAGTTGAATGGGCACTGACCCATGTTGGGTACATATCAATGGGCACTGCCCTATGTTGGGTACAGTTCAATGGGCACTGACCCATGTTGGGCACAGTTCAATGGTCAGTGACCTGTGTTGGGTACAGTTCAATGGGCACTGACTCGAGTTGGGTACAGTTCAATGGGCACTGACTTGAGTTGGATAACGTTCAAGGGACACTGACCCATATTGGGTACAGATCAATGGGCACTGACCTGTGTTGGTTACAGTTCAATGGGCACTGACCTGTGTTGGGTACAGTTCAATGGGCACTGACCCATGTTGGGTACAGTTCAATGGGCAATTACCGTGTCGGGTACAGTTCAATGGGCACTGACCCATGTTGGGTAAAGTTGAATGGGCACTGACCCATGTCAGGTACAGTCCAATGGGCACGGACCCATTGTTGGGTATGGTTCAATGGGCACTGACCTATGTTGGGCACGGTTCAATGGGCACTGACCCATGTTGGGTACAGTCCTATGGGGGCTGACACATGTTGGGTAATTTCAATGGGCACTGACCCACGTTTGGTACAGTTCAATGTGCACTGACCTGTGTTGGGTACAGTTGAATGGGCACTGACCCATGTAAGATACAGTTCAATGGGAACTGACCTGTGTAGTGTACAGTTCAATGGGCACTGACCCATGTTGGGTACAACTCAATGGGCACTGACCCATGTTGGGTACAGTTCAATGGGCACTAACCCATGTTGGGTACAGTTCAATGGGCACTGACCCATGTTGGGTACAACTCAATAGGCACTAACCCCTGTTGGGTACAGTTCAATGGGCACTGACCCGTGTTGGGTACAGTTCAATGGGCACAGACCTGTGTTGGATACAATTCAATGGGCACTGATCCATGTTGGGTACAGTTCAATGGGCACTGATGCATGTTGGGTACAGTTCAATGGGCACTGACCCATGTTGGGTACAGTTCAATGGGCACTGACCCATGTTGGGTACAGTTCAATGGGCACTGGACCCATGTTGGCTACATATCAATGGGCACTGCCCTATGTTGGGTACAGTTCAATGGGCACTGACCCATGTTGGGCACAGTTCAATGGTCAGTGACCTGTGTTGGGTACAGTTCAATGGGCACTGACTCGAGTTGGGTACAGTTCAATGGGCACTGACACATGTTGGGTACAGTTCAATGGGCACTGACACATGTTGGGTACAGTTCATTGGGCACTGACCTGTGTTGGGTACAATTCAATGGGCACTGATTCATGTTGGGTACAGTTCAATGGGCACTGACCCGTGTTGGGTACCATTCAATAGGCACTGACCTGTGTTGTGTACAGTTCAATGGACACTGACCTGTGTTGGGTACAGTTCAATGGGCACTGTTCTATGTTGGGTACAGTTCAATGGGCACTGTCCTGTGTTGGGTACCATTCAATGAGCAGTGACCTGTGATGGGTACAGCTGAATGGGCAATGGCCGTGTCGGGTACAGTTCAATGCGCACTGACCCATGTTGGGTACAGTTCAATGGGCACTGACCCATGTTGGGTACAGTTCCAAAAGTCGCTTACCCGTGTTGGGTACAGTTCAATGGACACTGACCTGTGTTGGGTACAGTTCAATGGGCACTGATCCGAGTTGGGTACAGTTCAATGGACACTGAACTGTGTTGGGTACAGTTCAATGGGCACTGACCTGTGTTGGGTACAGCTCAAGAGACACTGACCCGTGTTGGGTACAGTTCAAAAAGGCGCTGACCCGTGTTGGGTACAGTTCAATGGACACTGACCTGTGTTGGGTACAGTTCAATGGGCACTGACCCGTGTTGGATACAGTTGAATGGGAACTGACCCGTGTTGTGTACGGTTCAATGGGGACTGACCCATGTTGGGTACAATTCAATGGGCACTGACCCATGTTGGGTACAGTACAATGGGCACTGACCCATGTTGGGTACAACTCAATGGGTACTAGCCCCTGTTGGGTACAGTTCAATGGACACTGACCTGTGTTGGGTACAGTTCAATGGGCACTGTTCTCTGTTGGGTACAGTTGAATGGACATTGACCTGTGTTGGGTACCATTCAATGGGCACTGACAGGTGTTGAGTACAGTTCAATGGACACTGACCTGTGTTGGGTACAGTTCCATGAGCACTGACCTGTGTTGGGTACAGTTCAATGGACACTGACCTGTGTTGGGTACAGTTCAATGGGCACTGACCTGTGTTGGGTAAAGTTCAATGGACACTGCCCTGTGTTGGGTACAGTTCAACGGGCACTGACTCGAGTTGGGTACAGTTGAATGGGCACTGACCCATGTCAGGTACAAGTCAATGGGCACTGACCCATGTTGGGTACAGTTCAATGGGCACTGACCTGTGTTGGGTACAGTTCAATGGGCACTGTTCTGTGTTGGGTACAGTTCAATGGACATTGACCTGTGTTGGGTACAGTTCAATGGGCACTGACCTGTGTTGAGTACAGTTCAATGGACACTGACCTGTGTTGGGTACAGTTCCATGAGCACTGACCTGTGTTGGGTACAGTTCAAAAAGGCACTGACCCGTGTTGGGTACAGTTCAATGGACACTGACCTGTGTTGGGTATAGTTCAATGGGCTTGATCCGAGTTGGGTACAGTTCAATGGGCAATGACCTGAGTGGGTTACAGTTCCATGGGCACTGACCCATGTCGTGTACAGTTCAATGGGCAGTGACCCGTATTGGGTACAGTTCAATGGGCACTGACCTGTGTTGGGTACAGTTCAATGGGCACTGAACCGTGTTGGATACAGTTCAATGGGCACTGACACATGTTGGGTACAGTTCATTGGGCACTGACCTGTGTTGGGTACAATTCAATGGGCACTGATTCATGTTGGGTACAGTTCAATGGGCACTGACCTGTGTTGGGTACAGTTCAATGGGTACTGACCCATGTTGGGTACAGTTCAATGGGCACTGACCCATGTTGGGTAAAGTTCAATGGGCACTGACCTGTGTTGGGTACAGTTCAATGGGCACAGACCCATGTTGGGTACATTTCAATGGGCACTGACCTGTGTTGGGTACAGTTCAATGGGCACTGTTCTGTGTTGGGTACAGTTCAATGGGCACTGACCCATGTTGGGTACCATTCAATGGGCACTGACCTGTGTTGGGTACAGTTGAATGGACACTGAACCTGTGTTGGGTACAGTTCAATGGGCACTGACCTGTTTTGGGTACAGTTCAATGTATACTGACCTGTGTTGTATACTGTTCAATGGGCACTGACCTGTGTTCGGTACAGTTCAATGGACACTGCCCTGTGTTGGGTACAGTTCAATGGTCACTGAATCGAGTTGGGTACAGTTCAAAGGGCACTGACCCATGTTGGGTACAGTTCAATGGGCACTGTCCCATGTTGGGTACAGTTCAATGGGCACTGACTCATGTTGGGTACAGTTCAATGGACACTGACCCATGTTGGGTACAGTTCAATGGGCACTGAACCAAGTTGTGTACAGTTCAATGGGCAGTGACCCATATTTGGTACAGTTCAATGGGCGCTGACCTGTGTTGGGTACAGTTCAATGGGCATTGACTCGAGTTGGATAACGTTCAAGGGACACTGACCCATATTGGGTACAGTCCAATGGGCACTGACCTGTGTTGGTTACAGTTCAATGGGCACTGACCTGTGTTGGGTACAGTTCAATGGGCACTGACCCATGTTGGGTACAGTTCAATGGGCAATTACTGTGTCGGGTACAGTTCAATGGGCACTGACCCATATTGGGTAAGGTTGAATGGGCACTGACCCATGTCAGGTACAGTCCAATGGGCACGGACGCATTGTTGGGTATGGTTCAATGGGCACTGACCTATGTTGGGCACGGTTCAATGGGCACTGACCCATGTTGGGTACAGTTCAATGGGCACTGACCTGTGCTGGGTACAGTTCAATGGGCACAGACCCATGTTGGCTACATTTCAATGGGCACTGACCTGTGTTGGGTACAGTTCAATGGGCACTGTTCTGTGTTGGGTACAGTTCAATGGGCACTGACTCATGTTGGGTACAGTTCAATGGACACTGACCCATGTTGGGTACAGTTCAATGGGCACTGAACCAAGTTGTGTACAGTTCAATGGGCAGTGACCCATATTTGGTACAGTTCAATGGGCGCTGACCTGTGTTGGGTACAGTTCAATGGGCATTGACTCGAGTTGGATAACGTTCAAGGGACACTGACCCATATTGGGTACAGTCCAATGGGCACTGACCTGTGTTGGTTACAGTTCAATGGGCACTGACCTGTGTTGGGTACAGTTCAATGGGCACTGACCCATGTTGGGTACAGTTCAATGGGCAATTACTGTGTCGGGTACAGTTCAATGGGCACTGACCCATATTGGGTAAGGTTGAATGGGCACTGACCCATGTCAGGTACAGTCCAATGGGCACGGACGCATTGTTGGGTATGGTTCAATGGGCACTGACCTATGTTGGGCACGGTTCAATGGGCACTGACCCATGTTGGGTACAGTTCAATGGGCACTGACCTGTGCTGGGTACAGTTCAATGGGCACAGACCCATGTTGGCTACATTTCAATGGGCACTGACCTGTGTTGGGTACAGTTCAATGGGCACTGTTCTGTGTTGGGTACAGTTCAATGGACACTGACCCATGTTGGCTACCATTCAATGGGCACTGACCTGTGTTGGGTACAGTTGAATGGACACTGAACCTGTGTTGGGTACAGTTCAATGGGCACTGACCTGTGTTGGGTACAGTTCAATGTATACTGACCTGTGTTATGTACTGTTCAATGGGCACTGACCTGTGTTCGGTACAGTTCAATGGACACTGCCCTGTGTTGGGTACAGTTCAATGGTCACTGAATCGAGTTGGGTACAGTTCAAAGGGCACTGACCCATGTTGGGTACAGTTCAATGGGCACTGTCCCATGTTGGGTACAGGTCAATGGGCACTGACTCATGTTGGGTACAGTTCAATGGACACTGACCCATGTTGGGTACAGTTCAATGGGCAATGACCCATGTTGTGTACAGTTCAATGGGCACTGATCCATGTTGGGTAAAGTTCAATGGGCACTGACCTGTGGTGGGTACAGTTCGATGGGCATTGACCCATGTTGGGTACAGTTCAATGGGCTCTGACCCAAGTTGTGTACAGTTCAATGGGCAGTGACCCATATTTGGTACAGTTCAATGGGCGCTGACCTGTGTTGGGTACAGTTCAATGGGCACTGACTCGAGTTGGATAACGTTCAAGGGACACTGACCCATATTGGGTACAGATCAATGGGCACTGACCTGTGTTGGTTACAGTTCAATGGGCACTGACCTGTGTTGGGTACAGTTCAATGGGCACTGACCCATGTTGGGTACAGTTCAATGGGCAATTACCGTGTCGGGTACAGTTCAATGGGCACTGACCCATGTTGGGTAAAGTTGAATGGGCACTGACCCATGTCAGGTACTGTCCAATGGGCACGGACCCATTGTTGGGTATGGTTCAATGGGCACTGACCTATGTTGGGCACGGTTCAATGGGCACTGACCCATGTTGGGTACAGTTCTATGGGGGCTGACACATGTTGGGTAAGTTCAATGGGCACTGACCCACGTTTGGTACAGTTCAATGGGCACTGACCTGTGTTGGGCACAGTTGAATGGGCACTGACCCATGTTGGATACAGTTCAATGGGAACTGACCTGTGTAGTGTACAGTTCAATGGGCACTGACCCATGTTGGGTACAACTCAATGGGCACTGACCCATGTTGGGTACAGTTCAATGGGCACTAACCCATGTTGGGTACAGTTCAATGGGCACTGACCCATGTTGGGTACAACTCAATAGGCACTAACCCCTGTTGGGTACAGTTCAATGGGCACTGACCCGTGTTGGGTACAGTTCAATGGGCACAGACCTGTGTTGGATACAATTCAATGGGCACTGATCCATGTTGGGTACAGTTCAATGGGCACTGACGCATGTTGGGTACAGTTCAATGGGCACTGACCCATGTTGGGTACAGTTCAATGGGCACTGACCCATGTTGGGTACAGTTCAATGGGCACTGGACCCATGTTGGCTACATATCAATGGGCACTGAACTATGTTGGGTACAGTTCAATGGGCACTGACCCATGTTGGGCACAGTTCAATGGTCAGTGACCTGTGTTGGGTACAGTTCAATGGGCACTGACTCGAGTTGGGTACAGTTCAATGGGCACTGACCTGTGTTGGGTACAGTTCAATGGGCACTGAACCGTGTTGGATACAGTTCAATGGGCACTGACACATGTTGGGTACAGTTCATTGGGCACTGACCTGTGTTGGGTACAATTCAATGGGCACTGATTCATGTTGGGTACAGTTCAATGGGCACTGACCTGTGTTGGGTACAGTTCAATGGGCACTGACCCATGTTGGGTACAGTTCAATGGGCACAGTCCTGTGTTGGATACAGTTCAATGGGCACTGACCCATGTTGGGTACAGTTCATTGGGCACTGACCTGTGTTGGGTACAATTCAATAGGCACTGATCCATGTTGGGTACAGTTCAATGTGCACTGACCTGTGTTGGGTACAGTTCAATGGGCACTGACCCATGTTGGGCACAACTCAATGGGCACTGACCCATGTTGGGTACAGTTCAATGGGCACTAACCCATGTTGGGTACAGTTCAATGGGCACTGACCCATGTTGGGTACAACTCAATAGGCACTAACCCCTGTTGGGTACAGTTCAATGGGCACTGACCCGTGTTGGGTACAGTTCAATGGGCACAGACCTGTGTTGGATACAATTCAATGGGCACTGATCCATGTTGGGTACAGTTCAATGGGCACTGACGCATGTTGGGTACAGTTCAATGGGCACTGACCCATGTTGTGTACAGTTCAATGGGCACTGGACCCATGTTGGCTACATATCAATGGGCACTGACCTATGTTGGGTACAGTTGAATGGGCACTGACCCATGTTGGGTACAGTTCAATGGTCAGTGACCTGTGTTGGGTACAGTTCAATGGGCACTGACTCGAGTTGGGTACAGTTCAATGGGCACTGACCTGTGTTGGGTACAGTTCAATGGGCACTGAACCGTGTTGGATACAGTTCAATGGGCACTGACACATGTTGGGTACAGTTCATTGGGCACTGACCTGTGTTGGGTACAATTCAATGGGCACTGATTCATGTTGGGTACAGTTCAATGGGCACTGACCTGTGTTGGGTACAGTTCAATGGGCACTGACCCATGTTGGGTACAGTTCAATGGGCACAGTCCTGTGTTGGATACAGTTCAATGGGCACTGACCCATGTTGGGTACAGTTCATTGGGCACTGACCTGTGTTGGGTACAATTCAATGGGCACTGATCCATGTTGGGTACAGTTCAATGTGCACTGACCTGTGTTGGGTACAGTTCAATGGGCACTGACCCATGTTGGGTACAGTTCAATGGGCACTGACCCATGTTGGGTAAAGTTCAATGGGCACTGACCTGTGTTGGGTACAGTTCAATGGGCACAGACCCATGTTGGGTACAGTTCAATGGGCACTGACCTGTGTTGGGTACAGTTGAATGGGCACTGTTCTGTGTTGGGTACAGTTCAATGGGCACTGACCCATGTTGGGTACCATTCAATGGGCACTGACCTTTGTTGGGTACAGTTGAATGGACACTGAACCTGTGTTGGGTACAGTTCAATGGGCACTGACCTGTGTTGGGTACAGTTCAATGGATACTGACCTGTGTTGTGTACAATTCAATGGGCACTGACCTCTGTTGGGTACAGTTCAATGGACACTGCCCTGTGTTGGGTACAGTTCAATGGTCACTGAATTGAGTTGGGTACAGTTCAAAGGGTACTGACCCATGCTGGGTACAGTTCAATGGGCACTGACTCATGTTGGGTACAGTTCAATGGACACTGACCCATGTTGGGTACAGTTCAATGGGCACTGACTCATGTTGGGTACAGTTCAATGGGCACTGATCAATGTTGGGTAAAGTTCAATGGGCACAGACCTGTGTTGGGTACAGTTCAATGGGCACTGACCCAAGTTGTGTACAGTTCAATGGGCAGTGACCCGTATTTGGTACAGTTCAATGGGCGCTGTCCTTTGTTGGGTACAGTTCAATGGGCACTGACTCGAGTTGGATAACGTTCAAGGGACACTGACCCATATTGGGTACAGTTCAATGGGCACTGACCTGTGTTGGTTACAGTTCAATGGGCACTGACCTGTGTTGGGTACAGTTCAATGGGCACTGACCCATGTTGGGTACAGTTCAATGGGCACTGACCTGTGTTGGGTACAGTTCAATGGGCACTGACCCATGTTGGGTACAGTTCAATGGGCAATTACCGTGTCGGGTACAGTTCAATGGGCACTGACCCATGTTGGGTAAAGTTGAATGGGCACTGACCCATGTCAGGTACAGTCCAATGGGCACGGACGCATTGTTGGGTATGGGTCAATGGGCACTGACCTATGTTGGGCACGGTTCAATGGGCACTGACCCATGTTGGGTACAGTTCTATGGGGGCTGACACATGTTGGGTAAGTTCAATGGGCACTGACCCGCATTGGGTACAGTTCAATGGGCACTGACCTGTGTTGGGTACAGTTGAATGGGCACTGACCCATGTTGGATACAGTTCAATGGGAACTGACCTGTGTAGTGTACAGTTCAATGGGCACTGATCCATGTTGGGTACAACTCAATGGGCACTGACCCATGTTGGGTACAGTTCAATGGGCACTAACCCATGTTGGGTACAGTTCAATGGGCACTGACCCAAGTTGGGTACAACTCAATAGGCACTAACCCCTGTTGGGTACAGTTCAATGGGCACTGACCCGTGTTGGGTACAGTTCAATGGGCACAGACCTGTGTTGGATACAATTCAATGGGCACTGATCCATGTTGGGTACAGTTCAATGGGCACTGGACCCATGTTGGCTACATATCAATGGGCACTGAGCTATGTTGGGTACAGTTCAATGGGCACTGACCCATGTTGGGTACAGTTCAATGGGCAGTGAACTGTGTTGGGTACAGTTCAATGGGCACTGTTCTGTGTTGGGTACAGTTCAATGGGCACTGACCTGTGTTGGGTACAGTTCAATGGGCTCTGACGCATGTTGGGTACAGTTCAATGGGCACTGAACTGTGTTGGATACAGTTCAATGGGCACTGACCCGTGTTGGGTACAGTTCACTAGGCAGAGACCTGTGTTGGGTACAATTCAATGGGCACTGATCCAAGTTGGGTACAGTTCAATGGGCACTTACCCGTGTTGGGTACAGTTCAATGGGCACTGACCCATGTTGGGTACAATTCAATGGGCACTGACCCATGTTGGATAAAGTTCAATGGGCACTGGACCTGTGTTGGGTACAGATCAATAGGCACTGACCTATTTTGGGTACAGTTCAATGGGCAGTGACCTGTGTTGGGTACAGTTCAATGGGCACTGTTCTGTGTTGGGTACAGTTCAATGGGCACTGACCCGTGTTGGGTACCATTCAATGGGCACTGACCTGTGTTGTGTACACTTCAATGGACACTGACCTGTGTTGGGTACAGTTCAATGGGCACTGACCTGTGTTGGGTACAGTTCAATGGGCACTGCTCTGTGTTGGGTACCATTCAATGGGCACTGACCTGTGTTGGGTACAGTTGAAAGGACACTGACCTGTGTTGGGTACAGTTCAATGGACACTGACCTGTGTTGGGTACAGTTCAATGGGCACTGACCTGTGTTGGGCACAGATCAATGGACACTGCCCTGTGTTGGGTACAGTTCAATGGGCACTGACTCGAGTTGGGTACAGTTCAATGGGCACTGACCCGTGTCGGGTACAGTTCAATGGGCACTGACCCGTTTTGGGTAGAGTTCAATGGGAACTGACTCGTATTGGGTACAGTTCAAAGGGCACTGACCCATGTTGGGTACAGTTCAATGGGCATTGACCCGTATTGGGTACAGTTCAATGGGCACTGCTCTGTGTTGGGTACCATTCAATGGGCACTGACCTGTGTTGGGTACAGTTCAATGGACACTGACCTGTGTTGTGTACAGTTCAATGGGCACTGTTCTGTGTTGGGTACAGTTCAATGGGCACTGTCCTGTGTTGGGTACCATTCAATGGGCACTGACCTGTGTTGGGTACAGTTCAATGGACACTGACCTGTGTTGGGTATTGTTCAATCGACACTGCCCTGTGTTGGGTACAGTTCAATGGGAACTGACTTGAGTTGGGTACAGTTGAATGGGCACTGATCCATGTCTGGTACAGTTCAATGGGCACTGACCCATGTTGGGTACAGTTCAAAAAGGCACTGACCCGTGTTGGGTACAGTTCACAGGACACTGACCTGTGTTGGGTACAGTTCAATGGGCACTGATCCGAGTTGGGTACAGATCAATGGAAACTGAACTGTGTTGGGTACAGTTCAATGGGCGCTGACCTGTGTTGGGTACACTTCAAGGGACACTGCCCTGTGTTGGGTACAGTTCAATGGGCACTGACCCATGTTGGGTAGAGTTCAATGGGAACTGACTCGTGTTGGGTACGGTTCAAAGGGCACTGACCCATGTTGGGTACAGTTCAATGGGCATTGACCCGTATTGGGTACAGTTCAATGGGCACTGACTCGAGTTGGGTACAGTTCAATGGGCACTGACCTGTGTTGGGTACAGTTCAATGGGCTCTGACCCATGTTGGGTACAGTTCAATGGGCACTGAACTGTGTTGGATACAGTTCAATGGACACTGACCCGTGTTGGGTACAGTTCAATGGGCACTGGACCTGTGTTAGGTACAGATCAATGGGCACTGACCTATTTTGGGTACAGTTCAATGGGCAGTGTCCTGTGTTGGGTACAGTTCAATGGGCACTGTTCTGTGTTGGGTACAGTTCAATGGCCACTGACCCGTGTTGGGTACCATTCAATGGGCACTGACCTGTGTTGTGTACACTTCAATGGACACTGACCTGTGTTGGGTACAGTACAATGGGCACTGATCCATGTTGGGTACAGTTCAATGTGCACTGACCTGTGTTGGGTACAGTTCAATGGGCACTGACCCATGTTGGGTACAGTTCAATGGGCACTGACCCATGTTGGGTACAGTTCAATGGGCACTGACCTGTGTTGGGTACAGTTCAATGGGCACAGACCCATGTTCGGTACAGTTCAATGGGCACTGACCTGTGTTGGGTACAGTTCAATGGGCACTGTTCTGTGTTGGGTACAGTTCAATGGGCACTGACCCATGTTGGGTACCATTCAATGGGCACTGACCCATGTTGGGTACAGTTGAATGGACACTGAACCTGTGTTGGGTACAGTTCAATGGGCACTGACCTGTGTTGGGTACAGTTCAATGGATACTGACCTGTGTTGTGTACAATTCAATGGGCACTGACCTCTGTTGGGTACAGTTCAATGGACACTGCCCTGTGTTGGGTACAGTTCAATGGTCACTGAATTGAGTTGGGTACAGTTCAAAGGGTACTGACCCATGTTGGGTACAGTTCAATGGGCACTGTCCCATGTTGGGTACAGTTCAATGGGCACTGACTCATGTTGGGTACAGTTCAATGGACACTGACCCATGTTGGGTACAGTTCAATGGGCACTGACTCATGTTGGGTACAGTTCAATGGGCACTGATCAATGTTGGGTAAAGTTCAATGGGCACAGACCTGTGTTGGGTACAGTTCAATGGGCACTGACCCAAGTTGTGTACAGTTCAATGGGCAGTGACCCGTATTTGGTACAGTTCAATGGGCGCTGACCTGTGTTGGGTACAGTTCAATGGGCACTGACTCGAGTTGGATAACGTTCAAGGGACACTGACCCATATTGGGTACAGTTCAATGGGCACTGACCTGTGTTGGTTAGAGTTCAATGGGCACTGACCTGTGTTGGGTACAGTTCAATGGGCACTGACCCATGTTGGGTACAGTTCAATGGGCACTGACCTGTGTTGGGTACAGTTCAATGGGCACTGACCCATGTTGGGTACAGTTCAATGGGCAATTACCGTGTCGGGTACAGTTCAATGGGCACTGACCCATGTTGGGTAAAGTTGAATGGGCACTGACCCATGTCAGGTACAGTCCAATGGGCACGGACGCATTGTTGGGTATGGGTCAATGGGCACTGACCTATGTTGGGCACGGTTCAATGGGCACTGACCCATGTTGGGTACAGTTCTATGGGGGCTGACACATGTTGGGTAAGTTCAATGGGCACTGACCCGCATTGGGTACAGTTCAATGGGCACTGACCTGTGTTGGGTACAGTTGAATGGGCACTGACCCATGTTGGATACAGTTCAAGGGAACTGACCTGTGTAGTGTACAGTTCAATGGGCACTGACCCATGTTGAGTACAACTCAATGGGCACTGACCCATGTTGGGTACAGTTCAATGGGCACTAACCCATGTTGGGTACAGTTCAATGGGCACTGACCCAAGTTGGGTACAACTCAATAGGCACTAACCCCTGTTGGGTACAGTTCAATGGGCACTGACCCGTGTTGGGTACAGTTCAATGCGCACAGACCTGTGTTGGATACAATTCAATGGGCACTGATCCATGTTGGGTACAGTTCAATGGGCACTGGACCCATGTTGGCTACATATCAATGGGCACTGACCTATGTTGGGTACAGTTCAATGGGCACTGACCCATGTTGGGTACAGTTCAGTGGGCAGTGAACTGTGTTGGGTACAGTTCAATGGGCACTGTTCTGTGTTGGGTACAGTTCAATGGGCACTGAACTGTGTTGGGTACAGTTCAATGGGCTCTGACCCATGTTGGGTACAGTTCAATGGGCACTGAACTGTGTTGGATACAGTTCAATGGGCACTGACCCGTGTTGGGTACAGTTCAATAGGCAGAGACCTGTGTTGGGTACAATTCAATGGGCACTGATCCAAGTTGTGTACAGTTCAATGGGCACTTACCCGTGTTGGGTACAGTTCAATGGGCACTGACCCATGTTGGGTACAATTCAATGGGCACTGACCCATGTTGGATAAAGTTCAATGGGCACTGGACCTGTGTTGGGTACAGATCAATGGGCACTGACCTATTTTGGGTACAGTTCAATGGGCAGTGACCTGTGTTGGGTACAGTTCAATGGGCACTGTTCTGTGTTGGGTACAGTTCAATGGGCACTGACCCGTGTTGGGTACCATTCAATGGGCACTGACCTGTGTTGTGTACACTTCAATGGACACTGACCTGTGTTGGGTACAGTTCAATGGGCACTGCTCTGTGTTGGATACCATTCAATGGGCACTGACCTGTGTTGGGTACAGTTGAATGGACACTGACCTGTGTTGGGTACAGTTCAATGGACACTGACCTGTGTTGGGTACAGTTCAATGGGCACTGACCTTTGTTGGGCACAGATCAATGGACACTGCCCTGTGTTGGGTACAGTTCAATGGGCACTGACTCGAGTTGGGTACAGTTCAATGGGCACTGACCCGTGTCGGGTACAGTTCAATGGGCACTGACCCGTTTTGGGTAGAGTTCAATGGGAACTGACTCGTATTGGGTACAGTTCAAAGGGCACTGACCCATGTTGGGTACTGTTCAATGGGCATTGACCCGTATTGGGTACAGTTCAATGGGCACTGCTCTGTGTTGGGTACCATTCAATGGGCACTGACCTGTGTTGGGTACAGTTGAATGGACACTGACCTGTGTTGTGTACAGTTCAATGGGCACTGCTCTGTGTTGGGTACAGTTCAATGGGCACTGTCCTGTGTTGGGTACCATTCAATGGGCACTGACCTGTGTTGGGTACAGTTCAATGGACACTGACCTGTGTTGGGTACAGTTCAATGGGCTCTGACCTGTGTTGGGTATAGTTCAATCGACACTGCCCTGTGTTGGGTACAGTTCAATGGGAACTGACTTGAGTTGGGTACAGTTGAATGGGCACTGATCCATGTCTGGTACAGTTCAATGGGCACTGACCCATGTTGGGTACAGTTCAAAAAGGCACTGACCCGTGTTGGGTACAGTTCACAGGACACTGACCTGTGTTGGGTACAGTTCAATGGGCACTGATCCGAGTTGGGTACAGATCAATGGAAACTGAACTGTGTTGGGTACAGTTCAATGGGCGCTGACCTGTGTTGGGTACACTTCAAGGGACACTGCCCTGTGTTGGGTACAGTTCAATGGGCACTGACCCATGTTGGGTAGAGTTCAATGGGAACTGACTCGTGTTGGGTACGGTTCAAAGGGCACTGACCCATGTTGGGTACAGTTCAATGGGCATTGACCCGTATTGGGTACAGTTCAATGGGCACTGACTCGAGTTGGGTACAGTTCAATGGGCACTGACCTGTGTTGGGTACAGTTCAATGGGCTCTGACCCATGTTGGGTACAGTTCAATGGGCACTGAACTGTGTTGGATACAGTTCAATGGACACTGACCCGTGTTGGGTACAGTTCAATGGGCACTGGACCTGTGTTAGGTACAGATCAATGGGCACTGACCTATTTTGGGTACAGTTCAATGGGCAGTGTCCTGTGTTGGGTACAGTTCAATGTGCAATGACCTGAGTGGGTTACAGTTCAATGGGCACTGACCCATGTTGTGTACAGTTCAATGGGCACTGACCCCTGTTGGGTAAAGTTCAATGGGCACAGACCTGTGTTGGGTACAGTTCAATGGGCACTGACCCATGTTGGGTACTGTTCAATGGGCACTGACCCAAGTTGTGTACATTTCAATGGGCAGTGACCCGTATTGGGTATAGTTCAATGGGCGCTGACCCGTGTTGGGTACAGTTCAATGGGCACTGACCCATGTTGTGTACAGTTCAATGGGCACTGTCCCCTGTTGGGTAAAGTTCAATGGGCACAGACCTGTGTTGGGTACAGTTCAATGGGCACTGACCCATGTTGGGTACTGTTCAATGGGCACTGACCCAAGTTGTGTACATTTCAATGGGCAGTGACCCGTATTGGGTATAGTTCAATGGGCGCTGACCTGTGTTGGGTACAGTTCAATGGGCACTGACCCGTGTTGGGTTCCATTCAATGGGCACTGACCTGTGTTGGGTACAGTTCAATGGGCACTGACCCATGTTGTGTACAGTTCAATTGGGCAGTGAGCCGTATTGGGTAGAGTTCAATGGGCACTGACTCGAGATGGGTACAGTTCAATGGGCACTGACCCTTGTTGGGTACAGTTCAATGGGCAATGACCTGAGTGGGTTACAGTTCAATGGGCACTGACCCATGTTGTGTACAGTTCAATGGGCAGTGACCCGTATTGGGTACAGTTCAATGGGCACTGACTCGAGTTGGGTACAGTTCAATGGCACTGACCTGTGTTGGGTACAGTTCAATGGGCACTGAACTGTGTTGGATACAGTTCAATGGGCACTGACACATGTTGGGTACAGTTCATTGGGCACTGACCTGTGTTGGTTACAATTCAATGGGCACTGATTCAAGTTGGGTACAGTTCAATGGGCACTGACCTGTGTTGGGTACAGTTCAATGGGCACTGACCCATGTTGGGTACACTTCAATGGGCACTGGACCCATGTTGGGTACAGTTCAATGGACACTGATCTGTGTTGGGTACAGTTCAATGGGCACTGACCTGTGTTGGGTACAGTTCAATGGGCACTGACCCGTGTCGGGTACAGTTCAATGGGCACTGACCCGTTTTGGGTAGAGTTCAATGGGAACTGACTCGTATTGGGTACAGTTCAAAGGGCACTGACCCATGTTGGGTACAGTTCAATGGGCATTGACCCGTATTGGGTACAGTTCAATGGGCACTGCTCTGTGTTGGGTACCATTCAATGGGCACTGACCTGTGTTGGGTACAGTTGAATGGACACTGACCTGTGTTGTGTACAGTTCAATGGACACTGACCTGTGTTGGGTACAGTTCAATGGGCACTGTTCTGTGTTGGGTACAGTTCAATGGGCACTGTCCTGTGTTGGGTACCATTCAATGGGCACTGACCTGTGTTGGGTACAGTTCAATGGACACTGACCTGTGTTGGGTACAGTTCAATGGGCTCTGACCTGTGTTGGGTATAGTTCAATCGACACTGCCCTGTGTTGGGTACAGTTCAATGGGAACTGACTTGAGTTGGGTACAGTTGAATGGGCACTGATCCATGTCTGGTACAGTTCAATGGGCACTGACCCATGTTGGGTACAGTTCAAAAAGGCACTGACCCGTGTTGGGTACAGTTCACAGGACACTGACCTGTGTTGGGTACAGTTCAATGGGCACTGATCCGAGTTGGGTACAGATCAATGGAAACTGAACTGTGTTGGGTACAGTTCAATGGGCGCTGACCTGTGTTGGGTACACTTCAAGGGACACTGCCCTGTGTTGGGTACAGTTCAATGGGCACTGACCCATGTTGGGTAGAGTTCAATGGGAACTGACTCGTGTTGGGTACGGTTCAAAGGGCACTGACCCATGTTGGGTACAGTTCAATGGGCATTGACCCGTATTGGGTACAGTTCAATGGGCACTGACTCGAGTTGGGTACAGTTCAATGGGCACTGACCTGTGTTGGGTACAGTTCAATGGGCTCTGACCCATGTTGGGTACAGTTCAATGGGCACTGAACTGTGTTGGATACAGTTCAATGGACACTGACCCGTGTTGGGTACAGTTCAATGGGCACTGGACCTGTGTTAGGTACAGATCAATGGGCACTGACCTATTTTGGGTACAGTTCAATGGGCAGTGTCCTGTGTTGGGTACAGTTCAATGTGCAATGACCTGAGTGGGTTACAGTTCAATGGGCACTGACCCATGTTGTGTACAGTTCAAAGGGCACTGACCCCTGTTGGGTAAAGTTCAATGGGCACAGACCTGTGTTGGGTACAGTTCAATGGGCACTGACCCATGTTGGGTACTGTTCAATGGGCACTGACCCAAGTTGTGTACATTTCAATGGGCAGTGACCCGTATTGGGTATAGTTCAATGGGCGCTGACCCGTGTTGGGTACAGTTCAATGGGCACTGACCCATGTTGTGTACAGTTCAATGGGCACTGACCCCTGTTGGGTAAAGTTCAATGGGCACAGACCTGTGTTGGGTACAGTTCAATGGGCACTGACCCATGTTGGGTACTGTTCAATGGGCACTGACCCAAGTTGTGTACATTTCAATGGGCAGTGACCCGTATTGGGTATAGTTCAATGGGCGCTGACCTGTGTTGGGTACAGTTCAATGGGCACTGACCCGTGTTGGGTTCCATTCAATGGGCACTGACCTGTGTTGGGTACAGTTCAATGGGCACTGACCCATGTTGTGTACAGTTCAATTGGGCAGTGAGCCGTATTGGGTAGAGTTCAATGGGCACTGACTCGAGATGGGTACAGTTCAATGGGCACTGACCCATGTTGGGTACAGTTCAATGGGCACTGGACCCATGTTGGCTACATATCAATGGGCACTGACCTATGTTGGGTACAGTTCAATGGGCACTGACCCATGTTGGGTACAGTTCAATGGGCAGTGAACTGTGTTGGGTACAGTTCAATGGGCACTGTTCTGTGTTGGGTACAGTTCAATGGGCACTGACCTGTGTTGGGTGCAGTTCAATGGATACTGACCTGTGTTGGGTACAGTTCAATGGGCACTGTTCTGTGTTGGGTACAGTTCAATGGGCACTGACCCATATTGGGTACCATTCAATGGGCACTGACCTGTGTTGGGTACAGCTGAATGGACACTGAACCTGTGTTGGGTACAGTTCAATGGGCACTGACCTGTGTTGGGTACATTTCAATGGGCACTGCCCTGTGTTGGGTACAGTTCAATGGACACTGCCCTGTGTTGGGTACAGTGCAAAGGACACTGACTCGAGTTGGGTACAGTTCAATGGGCACTGACCCATGTTGGGTACAGTTCAATGGGCACTGAACCATGTTGGGTACACTTCAATGGGCACTGACCCATGTTGTGTACATTTCAATGGGCACTGACCCATGTTGGGTAAAGTTCAATGGGCACAGACCTGTGTTGGGTACAGTTCGATGGGCATTGACCCATGTTGGGTACGGTTCAATGGGCACTGACCCATGTTGTGTACAGTTCAATGGGCAGTGACCCGTATTTGGTACAGTTCAATGGGCGCTGACCTGTGTTGGGTACAGTTCAATGGGCACTGACTCGAGTTGGGTCATGTTTAATGGACACTGACCCATATTGGGTACAGTTCAATGGGCACTGACCTGAGTTGGGTACAATTGAATGGGCACTGACCCATGTTGGGTACAGTTCAATGGGCAATGACCGTGACAGGTACAGTTCAATGGGCACTGACACATGTTGGGTACAGTTGTATGGGCACTGACCCGTGTCAGCTACAGTTCAATGGGCACGGACCCATTGTTGGGTATGGTTCAATGGGCACTGACCTATGTTGGGCACGGTTCAATGGGCACTGACCCATGTTGGGTACAGTTCTATGGGGGCTGACCCGTGTTGGGTACAGTTCAATGGGCACTGACCTGCGTTGGGTACAGTTCAATGGGCACTGACCCATGTTGGGTACAGTTCAATGGGCACTGACCCATATGGGGTACAGTTGAATGGGCACTGACCCGTGTAAGGTACAGTTCAATGGGCACTGACCCATGTTGGGTACAGTTCAATGGGCACTGACCCATGTTGTGTACAGTTCAAAAAGGCACTGACGTGTGTTGGGTACAATTCAATGGGCACTGACCCATGTTGGGTACAGATCAATGGACTCTGAACTGTATTGGGTACAGTTCAATGGGCACTGACCCATGTTGGGTACAGTTCAATGGGCACTGGACCCATGTTGGGTACAGTTCAATGGGCACTGACCTGTGTTGGGTACAGTTCAATGGGCACTGACCTGTGTTGGGTACAGTTCAATGTGCACTGTTCTGTGTTGGGTACAGTTCAATGGGCACTGACCCATGTTGGGTACCATTCAATGGCCACTGACCTGTGTTTGGTACAGTTCAATGGACACTGACCTGTGTTGTGCTCAGTTCAGTGGGCACTGTTTTGTGTTGGGTACAGTTCAATGGACACTGACCCATGTTGGCTACTGTTCATTGGGCACTGACCTGTGTTGGTTACAATTCAATGGGCACTGATTCAAGTTGGGTACAGTTCAATGGGCACTGACCTGTGTTGGGTACAGTTCAATGGGCACTGACCCATGTTGGGTACACTTCAATGGGCACTGGACCCATGTTGGGTACAGTTCAATGGACACTGATCTGTGTTGGGTACAGTTCAATGGGCACCGAACTGTGTTGGATACAGTTCAATGGGCACTGACACATGTTGGGTACAGTTCATTGGGCACTGACCTGTGTTGGTTACAATTCAATGGGCACTGATTCAAGTTGGGTACAGTTCAATGGGCACTGACCTGTGTTGGGTACAGTTCAATGGGCACTGACCCATGCTGGGTACACTTCAATGGGCACTGGACCCATGTTGGGTACAGTTCAATGGACACTGATCTGTGTTGTGTACAGTTCAATGGGCACTGACCTGTGTTGGGTACAGTTCAATGGGCATTGTTCTGTGTTGGGTACAGTTCAATGGGCACTGACCCATGTTGGGTACCATTCAATGGGCACTGACCTGTGTTGGGTGCAGTTCAATGGATACTGACCTGTGTTGGGTACAGTTCAATGGGCACTGTTCTGTGTTGGGTACAGTTCAATGGGCACTGACCCATATTGGGTACCATTCAATGGGCACTGACCTGTGTTGGGTACAGTTGAATGGACACTGAACCTGTGTTGGGTACAGTTCAATGGGCACTGACCTGTGTTGGGTACATTTCAATGGGCACTGCCCTGTGTTGGGTACAGTTCAATGGACACTGCCCTGTGTTGGGTACAGTGCAAAGGACACTGACTCGAGTTGGGTACAGTTCAATGGGCACTGACCCATGTTGGGTACAGTTCAATGGGCACTGAACCATGTTGGGTACACTTCAATGGGCACTGACCCATGTTGTGTACATTTCAATGGGCACTGACCCATGTTGGGTAAAGTTCAATGGGCACAGACCTGTGTTGGGTACAGTTCGATGGGCATTGACCCATGTTGGGTACGGTTCAATGGGCACTGACCCATGTTGTGTACAGTTCAATGGGCAGTGACCCGTATTTGGTACAGTTCAATGGGCGCTGACTCGAGTTGGGTCATGTTCAATGGACACTGACCCATATTGGGTACAGTTCAATGGGCACTGACCTGAGTTGGGTACAATTGAATGGGCACTGACCCATGTTGGGTACAGTTCAATGGGCACTGACACATGTTGGGTACAGTTGTATGGGCACTGACCCGTGTCAGCTACAGTTCAATGGGCACGGACCCATTGTTGGGTATGGTTCAATGGGCACTGACCTATGTTGGGCACGGTTCAATGGGCACTGACCCATGTTGGGTACAGTTCTATGGGGGCTGACCCGTGTTGGGTACAGTTCAATGGGCACTGACCTGCGTTGGGTACAGTTCAATGGGCACTGACCCATGTTGGGTACAGTTCAATGGGCACTGACCCATATGGGGTACATTTGAATGGGCACTGACCCGTGTCAGGTACAGTTCAATGGGCACTGACCCATGTTGGGTACAGTTCAATGGGCACTGACCCATGTTGTGTACAGTTCAAAAAGGCACTGACGCGTGTTGGGTACAATTCAATGGGCACTGACCCATGTTGGGTACAGATCAATGGACACTGAACTGTATTGGGTACAGTTCAATGGGCACTGACCCATGTTGGGTACAGTTCAATGGGCACTGGACCCATGTTGGGTACAGTTCAATGGGCACTGACCTGTGTTGGGTACAGTTCAATGGGCACTGACCTGTGTTGGGTACAGTTCAATGTGCACTGTTCTGTGTTGGGTACAGTTCAATGGGCACTGACCCATGTTGGGTACCATTCAATGGCCACTGACCTGTGTTTGGTACAGTTCAATGGACACTGACCTGTGTTGGGCTCAGTTCAGTGGGCACTGTTTTGTGTTGGGTACAGTTCAATGGACACTGACCCATGTTGGCTACCATTCAATGGGCACTGACCTGTGTTGGGTACAGTTGAATGGACACTGAACCCGTGTTGGGTACAGTTCAATGGGCACCGACCTGTGTTGGGTACATTTCAATGGATACTGACCTGTGTTGTGTACAGTTCAAGGGGCACTGACCTGTGTTGGGTACAGTTTAATGGACACTGCCCCGTGTTGGGTACAGTGCAATGGACACTGACTCGAGTTGGGTACAGTTCAATGGGCAGTTACCCATGTTGGGTACAGTTGAATGGGCACTGACCCGTGTCAGCTACAGTTCAATGGGCACGGAACAATTGTTGGGTATCGTTCAATGGGCACTGACCTGTGTTGGGTACAATACAATGTGCACTGTTCTGTGTTGGGTACAGTTCAATGGGCACTGACCCGTGTTGGGTACAGTTCAATGGGCACTGACCTGTGTTGGCTACAATTCAATGTGCACTGTTCTGTGTTGGGTACAGTTCAATGGGCACTGACCCGTGTTGGGTACCATTCAATGGCCACTGACCTGTGTTTGGTACAGTTCAATGGACACTGACCTGTGTTGGGTACAGTTCAATGGGCACTGTTTTGTGTTGGGTACAGTTCAATGGGCACTGACCCATGTTGGCTACCATTCAATGAGCACTGACCTGTGTTGGGTACAGTTGAATGGACACTGAACCCGTGTTGGGTACAGTTCAATGGGCACCGACCTGTGTTGGGTACATTTCAATGGATACTGACCTGTGTTGTGTACAGTTCAAGGGGCACTGACCTGTGTTGGGTACAGTTTAATGGACACTGCCCTGTGTTGGGTACAGTGCAATGGACACTGACTCGAGTTGGGCACAGTTCAATGGGCAGTGACCCATGTTGGGTACAGTTCAATGGGCACTGTTCTGTGTTGGGTACAGTTGAATGGGCACTGACCCATATTGGGTACCATTCAATGGGCACTGACCTGTGTTGGGTACAGTTGAATGGACACTGAACCTGTGTTGGGTACAGTTCAATGGGCACTGACCTGTGTTGGGTACATTTCAATGGGCACTGCCCTGTGTTGGGTACAGTTCAATGGACACTGCCCTGTGTTGGGTACAGTGCAAAGGACACTGACTTGAGTTGGGTACAGTTCAATGGGCACTGACCCATGTTGGGTACAGTTCAATGGGCACTGAACCATGTTGGGTACACTTCAATGGGCACTGACCCATGTTGTGTACATTTCAATGGGCACTGACCCATGTTGGGTAAAGTTCAATGGGCACAGACCTGTGTTGGGTACAGTTCGATGGGCACTGACCCATGTTGGGTAGTGTTCAATGGGCACTGACCCAAGTTGTGTACATTTCAATGGGCAGTGACCCGTATTGGGTACAGTTCAATGGGCGCTGACCTGTGTTGGGTACAGTTCAATGGGCACTGACCCGTGTTGGGTTCCATTCAATGGGCACTGACCTGTGTTGGGTACAGTTCAATGGGCACTGACCCATGTTGTGTACAGTTCAATTGGGCAGTGATCCGTATTGGGTACAGTTCAATGGGCACTGACTCGAGATGGGTACAGTTCAATGGGCACTGAACTGTGTTGGGTACAGTTCAATGGGCACTGACCCATGTTGGGTACAGTTCAATGGGGGCTGACCCGTGTTGGGTACAGTTCAATGGGCACTGACCTGCGTTGGGTACAGTTGAATGGGCACTGACCCGTGTTGGGTACAGTTCAATGGGCACTGACCCATATGGGGTACAGTTGAATGGGCACTGACCCGTGTCAGGTACAGTTCAATGGGCACTGACCCATGTTGGGTACAGTTCAATGGGCACTGACCCATGTTGTGTACAGTTCAAAAAGGCACTGACGCATGTTGGGTACAATTCAATGGGCACTGACCCATGTTGGGTACAGATCAATGGACACTGAACTGTATTGGGTACAGTTCAATGGGCACTGACCCATGTTGGGTACAGTTCAATGGGCACTGGACCCATGTTGGGTACAGTTCAATGGGCACTGATCTGTGTTGGGTACAGTTCAATGGGCACTGACCTGTGTTGGGTACAGATCAATGGACACTGAACTGTATTGGGTACAGTTCAATGGACACTGACCTGTGTTGGGCTCAGTTCAGTGGGCACTGTTTTGTGTTGGGTACAGTTCAATGGACACTGACCCATGTTGGCTACCATTCAATGGGCACTGACCTGTGTTGGGTACAGTTGAATGGACACTGAACCCGTGTTGGGTACAGTTCAATGGGCACCTACCTGTGTTGGGTACATTTCAATGGATACTGACCTGTGTTGTGTACAGTTCAAGGGGCACTGACCTGTGTTGGGTACAGTTTAATGGACACTGCCCCGTGTTGGGTACAGTGCAATGGACACTGACTCGAGTTGGGTACAGTTCAATGGGCAGTTACCCATGTTGGGTACAGTTGAATGGGCACTGACCCGTGTCAGCTACAGTTCAATGGGCACGGAACAATTGTTGGGTATCGTTCAATGGGCACTGACCTGTGTTGGGTACAATACAATGTGCACTGTTCTGTGTTGGGTACAGTTCAAGGGGCACTGACCCGTGTTGGGTACAGTTCAATGGGCACTGACCTGTGTTGGCTACAATTCAATGTGCACTGTTCTGTGTTGGGTACAGTTCAATGGGCACTGACCCGTGTTGGGTACCATTCAATGGCCACTGACCTGTGTTTGGTACAGTTCAATGGACACTGACCTGTGTTGGGTACAGTTCAATGGGCACTGTTTTGTGTTGGGTACAGTTCAATGGGCACTGACCCATGTTGGCTACCATTCAATGAGCACTGACCTGTGTTGGGTACAGTTGAATGGACACTGAACCCGTGTTGGGTACAGTTCAATGGGCACCGACCTGTGTTGGGTACATTTCAATGGATACTGACCTGTGTTGTGTACAGTTCAAGGGGCACTGACCTGTGTTGGGTACAGTTTAATGGACACTGCCCTGTGTTGGGTACAGTGCAATGGACACTGACTCGAGTTGGGCACAGTTCAATGGGCAGTGACCCATGTTGGGTACAGTTCAATGGGCACTGTTCTGTGTTGGGTACAGTTGAATGGGCACTGACCCATATTGGGTACCATTCAATGGGCACTGACCTGTGTTGGGTACAGTTGAATGGACACTGAACCTGTGTTGGGTACAGTTCAATGGGCACTGACCTGTGTTGGGTACATTTCAATGGGCACTGCCCTGTGTTGGGTACAGTTCAATGGACACTGCCCTGTGTTGGGTACAGTGCAAAGGACACTGACTTGAGTTGGGTACAGTTCAATGGGCACTGACCCATGTTGGGTACAGTTCAATGGGCACTGAACCATGTTGGGTACACTTCAATGGGCACTGACCCATGTTGTGTACATTTCAATGGGCACTGACCCATGTTGGGTAAAGTTCAATGGGCACAGACCTGTGTTGGGTACAGTTCGATGGGCACTGACCCATGTTGGGTAGTGTTCAATGGGCACTGACCCAAGTTGTGTACATTTCAATGGGCAGTGACCCGTATTGGGTACAGTTCAATGGGCGCTGACCTGTGTTGGGTACAGTTCAATGGGCACTGACCCGTGTTGGGTTCCATTCAATGGGCACTGACCTGTGTTGGGTACAGTTCAATGGGCACTGACCCATGTTGTGTACAGTTCAATTGGGCAGTGATCCGTATTGGGTACAGTTCAATGGGCACTGACTCGAGATGGGTACAGTTCAATGGGCACTGAACTGTGTTGGGTACAGTTCAATGGGCACTGACCCATGTTGGGTACAGTTTTATGGGCACTGACCCGTGTCAGCTACAGTTCAATGGGCACGGACCCATTGTTGGGTATGGTTCAATGGGCACTGACCTATGTTGGGCACGGTTCAATGGGCACTGACCCATGTTGGGTACAGTTCTATGGGGGCTGACCCGTGTTGGGTACAGTTCAATGGGCACTGACCTGCGTTGGGTACAGTTCAATGGGCACTGACCCATGTTGGGTACAGTTCAATGGGCACTGACCCATATGGGGTACAGTTGAATGGGCACTGACCCGTGTCAGGTACAGTTCAATGGGCACTGACCCATGTTGGGTACAGTTCAATGGGCACTGACCCATGTTGTGTACAGTTCAAAAAGGCACTGACGTGTGTTGGGTACAATTCAATGGGCACTGACCCATGTTGGGTACAGATCAATGGACTCTGAACTGTATTGGGTACAGTTCAATGGGCACTGACCCATGTTGGGTACAGTTCAATGGGCACTGGACCCATGTTGGGTACAGTTCAATGGGCACTGACCTGTGTTGGGTACAGTTCAATGGGCACTGACCTGTGTTGGGTACAGTTCAATGTGCACTGTTCTGTGTTGGGTACAGTTCAATGGGCACTGACCCATGTTGGGTACCATTCAATGGCCACTGACCTGTGTTTGGTACAGTTCAATGGACACTGACCTGTGTTGGGCTCAGTTCAGTGGGCACTGTTTTGTGTTGGGTACAGTTCAATGGACACTGACCCATGGTGGCTACTGTTCATTGGGCACTGACCTGTGTTGGTTACAATTCAATGGGCACTGATTCAAGTTGGGTACAGTTCAATGGGCACTGACCTGTGTTGGGTACAGTTCAATGGGCACTGACCCATGTTGGGTACACTTCAATGGGCACTGGACCCATGTTGGGTACAGTTCAATGGACACTGATCTGTGTTGGGTACAGTTCAATGGGCACCGAACTGTGTTGGATACAGTTCAATGGGCACTGACACATGTTGGGTACAGTTCATTGGGCACTGACCTGTGTTGGTTACAATTCAATGGGCACTGATTCAAGTTGGGTACAGTTCAATGGGCACTGACCTGTGTTGGGTACAGTTCAATGGGCACTGACCCATGCTGGGTACACTTCAATGGGCACTGGACCCATGTTGGGTACAGTTCAATGGACACTGATCTGTGTTGTGTACAGTTCAATGGGCACTGACCTGTGTTGGGTACAGTTCAATGGGCATTGTTCTGTGTTGGGTACAGTTCAATGGGCACTGACCCATGTTGGGTACCATTCAATGGGCACTGACCTGTGTTGGGTGCAGTTCAATGGATACTGACCTGTGTTGGGTACAGTTCAATGGGCACTGTTCTGTGTTGGGTACAGTTCAATGGGCACTGACCCATATTGGGTACCATTCAATGGGCACTGACCTGTGTTGGGTACAGTTGAATGGACACTGAACCTGTGTTGGGTACAGTTCAATGGGCACTGACCTGTGTTGGGTACATTTCAATGGGCACTGCCCTGTGTTGGGTACAGTTCAATGGACACTGCCCTGTGTTGGGTACAGTGCAAAGGACACTGACTCGAGTTGGGTACAGTTCAATGGGCACTGACCCATGTTGGGTACAGTTCAATGGGCACTGAACCATTTTGGGTACACTTCAATGGGCACTGACCCATGTTGTGTACATTTCAATGGGCACTGACCCATGTTGGGTAAAGTTCAATGGGCACAGACCTGTGTTGGGTACAGTTCGATGGGCATTGACCCATGTTGGGTACGGTTCAATGGGCACTGACCCATGTTGTGTACAGTTCAATGGGCAGTGACCCGTATTTGGTACAGTTCAATGGGCGCTGACCTGTGTTGGGTACAGTTCAATGGGCACTGACTCGAGTTGGGTCATGTTCAATGGACACTGACCCATATTGGGTACAGTTCAATGGGCACTGACCTGAGTTGGGTACAATTGAATGGGCACTGACCCATGTTGGGTACAGTTCAATGGGCACTGACACATGTTGGGTACAGTTGTATGGGCACTGACCCGTGTCAGCTACAGTTCAATGGGCACGGACCCATTGTTGGGTATGGTTCAATGGGCACTGACCCATGTTGGGTACAGTTCTATGGGGGCTGACCCGTGTTGGGTACAGTTCAATGGGCACTGACCTGCGTTGGGTACAGTTCAATGGGCACTGACCCATGTTGGGTACAGTTCAATGGGCACTGACCCATATGGGGTACATTTGAATGGGCACTGACCCGTGTCAGGTACAGTTCAATGGGCACTGACCCATGTTGGGTACAGTTCAATGGGCACTGACCCATGTTGTGTACAGTTCAAAAAGGCACTGACGCGTGTTGGGTACAATTCAATGGGCACTGACCCATGTTGGGTACAGATCAATGGACACTGAACTGTATTGGGTACAGTTCAATGGGCACTGACCCATGTTGGGTACAGTTCAATGGGCACTGGACCCATGTTGGGTACAGTTCAATGGGCACTGACCTGTGTTGGGTACAGTTCAATGGGCACTGACCTGTGTTGGGTACAGTTCAATGTGCACTGTTCTGTGTTGGGTACAGTTCAATGGGCACTGACCCATGTTGGGTACCATTCAATGGCCACTGACCTGTGTTTGGTACAGTTCAATGGACACTGACCTGTGTTGGGCTCAGTTCAGTGGGCACTGTTTTGTGTTGGGTACAGTTCAATGGACACTGACCCATGTTGGCTACCATTCAATGGGCACTGACCTGTGTTGGGTACAGTTGAATGGACACTGAACCCGTGTTGGGTACAGTTCAATGGGCACCGACCTGTGTTGGGTACATTTCAATGGATACTGACCTGTGTTGTGTACAGTTCAAGGGGCACTGACCTGTGTTGGGTACAGTTTAATGGACACTGCCCCGTGTTGGGTACAGTGCAATGGACACTGACTCGAGTTGGGTACAGTTCAATGGGCAGTTACCCATGTTGGGTACAGTTGAATGGGCACTGACCCGTGTCAGCTACAGTTCAATGGGCACGGAACAATTGTTGGGTATCGTTCAATGGGCACTGACCTGTGTTGGGTACAATACAATGTGCACTGTTCTGTGTTGGGTACAGTTCAATGGGCACTGACCCGTGTTGGGTACAGTTCAATGGGCACTGACCTGTGTTGGCTACAATTCAATGTGCACTGTTCTGTGTTGGGTACAGTTCAATGGGCACTGACCCGTGTTGGGTACCATTCAATGGCCACTGACCTGTGTTTGGTACAGTTCAATGGACACTGACCTGTGTTGGGTACAGTTCAATGGGCACTGTTTTGTGTTGGGTACAGTTCAATGGGCACTGACCCATGTTGGCTACCATTCAATGAGCACTGACCTGTGTTGGGTACAGTTGAATGGACACTGAACCCGTGTTGGGTACAGTTCAATGGGCACCGACCTGTGTTGGGTACATTTCAATGGATACTGACCTGTGTTGTGTACAGTTCAAGGGGCACTGACCTGTGTTGGGTACAGTTTAATGGACACTGCCCTGTGTTGGGTACAGTGCAATGGACACTGACTCGAGTTGGGCACAGTTCAATGGGCAGTGACCCATGTTGGGTACAGTTCAATGGGCACTGTTCTGTGTTGGGTACAGTTGAATGGGCACTGACCCATATTGGGTACCATTCAATGGGCACTGACCTGTGTTGGGTACAGTTGAATGGACACTGAACCTGTGTTGGGTACATTTCAATGGGCACTGCCCTGTGTTGGGTACAGTTCAATGGACACTGCCCTGTGTTGGGTACAGTGCAAAGGACACTGACTTGAGTTGGGTACAGTTCAATGGGCACTGACCCATGTTGGGTACAGTTCAATGGGCACTGAACCATGTTGGGTACACTTCAATGGGCACTGACCCATGTTGTGTACATTTCAATGGGCACTGACCCATGTTGGGTAAAGTTCAATGGGCACAGACCTGTGTTGGGTACAGTTCGATGGGCACTGACCCATGTTGGGTAGTGTTCAATGGGCACTGACCCAAGTTGTGTACATTTCAATGGGCAGTGACCCGTATTGGGTACAGTTCAATGGGCGCTGACCTGTGTTGGGTACAGTTCAATGGGCACTGACCCGTGTTGGGTTCCATTCAATGGGCACTGACCTGTGTTGGGTACAGTTCAATGGGCACTGACCCATGTTGTGTACAGTTCAATTGGGCAGTGATCCGTATTGGGTACAGTTCAATGGGCACTGACTCGAGATGGGTACAGTTCAATGGGCACTGAACTGTGTTGGGTACAGTTCAATGGGCACTGACCCATGTTGGGTACAGTTCAATGGGGGCTGACCCGTGTTGGGTACAGTTCAATGGGCACTGACCTGCGTTGGGTACAGTTGAATGGGCACTGACCCGTGTTGGGTACAGTTCAATGGGCACTGACCCATATGGGGTACAGTTGAATGGGCACTGACCCGTGTCAGGTACAGTTCAATGGGCACTGACCCATGTTGGGTACAGTTCAATGGGCACTGACCCATGTTGTGTACAGTTCAAAAAGGCACTGACGCATGTTGGGTACAATTCAATGGGCACTGACCCATGTTGGGTACAGATCAATGGACACTGAACTGTATTGGGTACAGTTCAATGGGCACTGACCCATGTTGGGTACAGTTCAATGGGCACTGGACCCATGTTGGGTACAGTTCAATGGGCACTGATCTGTGTTGGGTACAGTTCAATGGGCACTGACCTGTGTTGGGTACAGATCAATGGACACTGAACTGTATTGGGTACAGTTCAATGGGCACTGGACCCATGTTGGGTACAGTTCAATGGGCACTGACCTGTGTTGGGTACAGTTCAATGGGCACTGACCTGTGTTGGGTACAGTTCAATGTGCACTGTTCTGTGTTGGGTACAGTTCAATGGGCACTGACCCATGTTGGGTACCATTCAATGGCCACTGACCTGTGTTTGGTACAGTTCAATGGACACTGACCTGTGTTGGGCTCAGTTCAGTGGGCACTGTTTTGTGTTGGGTACAGTTCAATGGACACTGACCCATGTTGGCTACCATTCAATGGGCACTGACCTGTGTTGGGTACAGTTGAATGGACACTGAACCCGTGTTGGGTACAGTTCAATGGGCACCGACCTGTGTTGGGTACATTTCAATGGATACTGACCTGTGTTGTGTACAGTTCAAGGGGCACTGACCTGTGTTGGGTACAGTTTAATGGACACTGCCCCGTGTTGGGTACAGTGCAATGGACACTGACTCGAGTTGGGTACAGTTCAATGGGCAGTTACCCATGTTGGGTACAGTTGAATGGGCACTGACCCGTGTCAGCTACAGTTCAATGGGCACGGAACAATTGTTGGGTATCGTTCAATGGGCACTGACCTGTGTTGGGTACAATACAATGTGCACTGTTTTGTGTTGGGTACAGTTCAACGGGCACTGACCCGTGTTGGGTACAGTTCAATGGGCACTGACCTGTGTTGGCTACAATTCAATGTGCACTGTTCTGTGTTGGGTACAGTTCAATGGGCACTGACCCGTGTTGGGTACCATTCAATGGCCACTGACCTGTGTTTGGTACAGTTCAATGGACACTGACCTGTGTTGGGTACAGTTCAATGGGCACTGTTTTGTGTTGGGTACAGTTCAATGGGCACTGACCCATGTTGGCTACCATTCAATGAGCACTGACCTGTGTTGGGTACAGTTGAATGGACACTGAACCCGTGTTGGGTACAGTTCAATGGGCACCGACCTGTGTTGGGTACATTTCAATGGATACTGACCTGTGTTGTGTACAGTTCAAGGGGCACTGACCTGTGTTGGGTACAGTTTAATGGACACTGCCCTGTGTTGGGTACAGTGCAATGGACACTGACTCGAGTTGGGCACAGTTCAATGGGCAGTGACCCATGTTGGGTACAGTTCAATGGGCACTGTTCTGTGTTGGGTACAGTTGAATGGGCACTGACCCATATTGGGTACCATTCAATGGGCACTGACCTGTGTTGGGTACAGTTGAATGGACACTGAACCTGTGTTGGGTACAGTTCAATGGGCACTGACCTGTGTTGGGTACATTTCAATGGGCACTGCCCTGTGTTGGGTACAGTTCAATGGACACTGCCCTGTGTTGGGTACAGTGCAAAGGACACTGACTCGAGTTGGGTACAGTTCAATGGGCACTGACCCATGTTGGGTACAGTTCAATGGGCACTGAACCATGTTGGGTACACTTCAATGGGCACTGACCCATGTTGTGTACATTTCAATGGGCACTGACCCATGTTGGGTAAAGTTCAATGGGCACAGACCTGTGTTGGGTACAGTTCGATGGGCACTGACCCATGTTGGGTAGTGTTCAATGGGCACTGACCCAAGTTGTGTACATTTCAATGGGCAGTGACCCGTATTGGGTACAGTTCAATGGGCGCTGACCTGTGTTGGGTACAGTTCAATGGGCACTGACCCGTGTTGGGTTCCATTCAATGGGCACTGACCTGTGTTGGGTACAGTTCAATGGGCACTGACCCATGTTGTGTACAGTTCAATTGGGCAGTGATCCGTATTGGGTACAGTTCAATGGGCACTGACTCGAGATGGGTACAGTTCAATGGGCACTGACCCATGTTGGGTACAGTTCAATGGGGGCTGACCCGTGTTGGGTACAGTTCAATGGGCACTGACCTGCGTTGGGTACAGTTGAATGGGCACTGACCCGTGTTGGGTACAGTTCAATGGGCACTGACCCATATGGGGTACAGTTGAATGGGCACTGACCCGTGTCAGGTACAGTTCAATGGGCACTGACCCATGTTGGGTACAGTTCAATGGGCACTGACCCATGTTGTGTACAGTTCAAAAAGGCACTGACGCATGTTGGGTACAATTCAATGGGCACTGACCCATGTTGGGTACAGATCAATGGACACTGAACTGTATTGGGTACAGTTCAATGGGCACTGACCCATGTTGGGTACAGTTCAATGGGCACTGGACCCATGTTGGGTACAGTTCAATGGGCACTGATCTGTGTTGGGTACAGTTCAATGGGCACTGACCTGTGTTGGGTACAGATCAATGGACACTGAACTGTATTGGGTACAGTTCAATGGGCACTGGACCCATGTTGGGTACAGTTCAATGGGCACTGACCTGTGTTGGGTACAGTTCAATGGGCACTGACCTGTGTTGGGTACAGTTCAATGGGCACTGTTCTGTATTGGCTTCAGTTCAATGGGCACTGACCCGTGTTGGGTACCATTCAATGGCCACTGACCTGTGTTTGGTACAGTTCAATGGACACTGACCTGTGTTGGGTACAGTTCAATGGGCACTGTTCTGTGTTGGGTACAGTTCAATGGGCACTGACCCATGTTGGCTACAATTCAATGGGCACTGACCTGTGTTGGGTACAGTTGAATGGACACTGAACCTGTGTTGGGTACAGTTCAATGGGCACCGACCTGTGTTGGGTACATTTCAATGGATACTGACCTGTGTTGTGTACAGTTCAAGGGGCACTGACCTGTGTTGGGTACAGTTTAATGGACACTGCCCTGTGTTGGGTACAGTGCAATGGACACTGACTCGAATTGGGTACAGTTCAATGGGCAGTGACCCATGTTGGGTACAGTTCAATGGGCACTGACCCATGTTGGGTACAGTTCAATGGGCACTGACTCATGTTGGGTACAGTTCAATGAACACTGAACCATGTTGGGTACACTTCAATAGGCACTGACCCATGTTGTGTACATTTCAATGGGCACTGACCCATGTTGGGTAAAGTTCAATGGGCACAGACCTGTGTTGGGTACAGTTCGATGGGCACTGACCCATGTTGAGTACTGTTCAATGGGCACTGACCCAAGTTGTGTACATTTCAATGGGCAGTGACCCGTATTGGGTACAGTTCAATGGGTGCTGACCTGTGTTGGGTACAGTTCAATGGGCACTGACCCGTGTTGGGTTCCATTCAATGGGCACTGACCTGTGTTGGGTACAGTTCAATGGGCACTGACCCATGTTGTGTACAGTTCAATTGGGCAGTGATCCGTATTGGGTACAGTTCAATGGGCACTGACTCGAGATGGGTACAGTTCAATGGGCACTGACTTGTGTTGGGTACAGTTCAATGGTCACTGACCCATGTTGGGTACAGTTCAATGGGCACTGAACTGTGTTGGATACAGTTCAATGGGCACTGACCCATGTTGTGTACATTTCAATGGGCACTGACCCATGTTGGGTACAGTTGAATGGGCACTGACCCGTATCAGCTACAGTTCAATGGGCACGGACCCATTGTTGGGTATGGTTCAATGGGCACTGACCTATGTTGGGCACAGTTCAATGGGCACTGACCCATGTTGGGTACAGTTCTATGGGGGCTGACCCGTGTTGGGTACAGTTCAATGGGCACTGACCTGCGTTGGGTACAGTTCAATGGGCACTGACCCATGTTGGGTACAGTTCAATGGGCACTGACCCATATGGGCTACAGTTGAATGGGCACTGACCCGTGTCAGGTACTGTTCAATGGGCACTGACCCATGTTGGGTACAGTTCAATGGGCACTGACCCATGTTTGGTACAGTTCAAAAAGGCACTGACCCGTGTTGGGTACAATTCAATGGGCACTGACCCATGTTGGGTACAGATCAATGGACACTGAACTGTGTTGGGTACAGTTCAATGGGCACTGACCCATGTTGGGTACAGTTCAATGGGCACTGGACCCGTGTTGGGTACAGTTCAATGGGCACTGACCTGTGTTGGGTACAGTTCAATGGGCACTGACCTGTGTTGGGTACAGTTCAATGGGCACTGTTTTGTGTTGGGTACAGTTCAATGGGCACTGACCCGTGTTGGGTACAATTCAATGGCCACTGACCTGTGTTGGGTACAGTTCAATGGACACTGACCTGTGTTGGGTACAGTTCAATGGGCACTGTTCTGTGTTGGGTATAGTTCAATGGGCTCTGACCCATGTTGGCTACCATTCAATGGGCACTGACCTGTGTTGGGTACAGTTGAATGGACACTGAACCTGTGTTGGGTACAGTTCAATGGGCACCGACCTGTGTTGGGTACATTTCAATGGATACTGACCTGTGTTGTGTACAGTTCAATGGGCACTGACCCGTGTTGGGTACAGTTCAATGGACACTGCCCTGTGTTGGGTACAGTGCAATGGACACTGACTCGAGTTGGGTACAGTTCAATGGGCAGTGACCCATGTTGGGTACAGTTCAATGGGCACTGACCCATGTTGGGTACTGTTCAATGGGCACTGACTCATGTTGGGTACAGTTCAATGGACACTGAACCATGTTGGGTACAGTTCAATGGGCACTGACCCATGTTGTGTACAGTTCAATGGGCACTGACCCATGTTGGGTACAGTTCAATGGGCACTGGACCCGTGTTGGGTACAGTTCAATGGGCACTGACCTGTGTTGGGTACAGTTCTTTGGGCACTGACCTGTGTTGGGTACAGTTCAATGGGCACTGTTTTGTGTTGGGTACAGTTCAATGGGCACTGACCCGTGTTGGGTACAATTCAATGGCCACTGACCTGTGTTGGGTACAGTTCAATGGACACTGACCTGTGTTGGGTACAGTTCAATGGGCACTGTTCTGTGTTGGGTATAGTTCAATGGGCACTGACCCATGTTGGCTACCATTCAATGGGCACTGACCTGTGTTGGGTACAGTTGAATGGACACTGAACCTGTGTTGGGTACAGTTCAATGGGCACAGACCTGTGTTGGGTACAGTTCAATGGGCACCGACCTGTGTTGGGTACATTTCAATGGATACTGACCTGGGTTGTGTACAGTTCAATGGGCACTGACCCGTGTTGGGTACAGTTCAATGGACACTGCCCTGTGTTGGGTACAGTGCAATGGACACTGACTCGAGTTGGGTACAGTTCAATGGGCAGTGACCCATGTTGGGCACAGGTCAATGGGCACTGACCCATGTTGGGTACTGTTCAATGGGCACTGACTCATGTTGGGTACAGTTCAATGGACACTGAACCATGTTGGGTACAGTTCAATGGGCACTGACATATGTTGTGTACAGTTCAATGGGCACTGACCCATGTTGGGTACAGTTCAATAGGCACAGACCTGTGATGGGTACAGTTCGATGGGCACTGACCCATGTTGGGTACTGTTCAATGGGCACTGACCCATGTTGTGTACAGTTCAATGGGCAGTGACCCGTATTGGGTACAGTTCAATGGGTGCTGACCTGTGTTGGGTACAGTTCAATGGGCACTGACCCGTGTTGGGTTCCATTCAATGGGCACTGACCTGTGTTGGGTACAGTTCAATGGGCACTGACCCATGTTGTGTACAGTTCAATGGGCAGTGACCCGTATTGGGTACAGTTCAATGGGCACTGACTCGAGATGGGTACAGTTCAATGGGCACTGACCTGTGTTGGGTACAGTTCAATTGGCACTGACCCACGTTGGGTACATTTCAATGGGCACTGAACTGTGTTGGATACAGTTCAATGGGCACTGACCCATGTTGGGTACAGTTCATTGGGCACTGACCTGTGTTGGGTACAATTCAATGGGCACTGATTCATGTTGGGTACAGTTCAATGGGCACTGACCTGTGTTGGGTACAGTTCAATGGGCACTGACCCATGTTGGGTACAGTTCAATGGGCACTGACCCATGTTGTGTACAGTTCAATGGGCAATGGACCCGTGTTGGGTACAGTTCAATGGGCACTGACCTCTGTTGGGTACAGTTCAATGGGCACTGTTCTGTGTTGTGTACAGTTCAATGGGCACTGACCTGTGTTGAGTACAGTTCAATGGCCACTGACCTGTGTTGGGTACAGTTCAATGGACACTGACCTGTGTTAGGTACAGTTCAATGGGCACTGTTCTGTGTTGGGTACAGTTCAATGGGCACTGACCCATGTTGGGTACCATTCAACGGGCACTGACCTGTGTTGGGTACAGTTGAATGGACACTGAACCTGTGTTGGGTACAGTTCAATGGGCACCGACCTGTGTTGGGTACAGTTCAATGGATACTGACCTGTGTTGTGTACAGTTCAATGGACACTGACCTGTGTTGGGTACAGTTCAATGGACACTGCCCTGTGTTGGGTACAGTGCAATGGACACTGACTCGAGTTGGGTACAGTTCAATGGGCACAGACCCATGTTGGGTACAGTTCAATGGGCACTGAGCCATGTTGGGTACAGTGCAATGGGCACTGACTCATGTTGGGTACAGTTCAATGGACTCTGAACCATGTTGGTTACAGTTCAATGGGCACAGACCCATGTTGTGTGCAGTTCAATGGGCACTGACCCATGTTGGGTAATTTTCAATTGGCACAGGCCTGTGTTGTGTACAGTTCGATGGGCACTGACCCATGTTGGGTAAAGTTCAATGGGCACAGACCTGTGTTGGGTACAGTTCGATGGGCACTGACCCATGTTGGGTACTGTTCAATGGGCACTGACCCATGTTGTGTACAGTTCAATGGGCAGTGACCCGCATTGGTTACAGTTCAATGGGCGCTGACCTGTGTTGGGTACAGTTCAATGGGCACTGACTCGAGTTGGGTAAAGTTCCATGGACACTGACCCATATTTGCTACAGTTCAATGGGCACTGACCTGTGTTGTGTACAGTTCAATGGGCAATGACCGTGTTGGGTACAGTTCAGTTAGCACTGACCCATGTTGGGTACAGTTCAATGGGCACTGACCCGTGTCAGGTACAGCTCAATGGGCATGGACCCATTGTTGGGTATGGATCAATGGGCACTGACCTATGTTGGGTACAGTTCAATGGTCACTGACCCATATGGGGTACAGTTCAATGGGCACTGACCCATGTTGCGTACAGTTCAATGGGCACTGACCCATGTTGGGTACAGTTCAATGGGTACTGACCTGTGTTGGATAAAGTTCAATGGGCACTGACCTGTGTTGGGTACAGTTCAATGGGCACTGACCCATGTTGGGTACAATTCAATGGGCACTGACCCGTGTTGGGTTTAGTTCAATGGGCATTGACCCATGTTGGGTACAGTTCAATGGGCACTGACCCATGTTGGGTACAGTTCAATGGGCACTGACTCATGTTGCGTACAGTTCAATGGACACTGAACCATGTTGGGTACACTTCAATGGGCACTGACCCATGTTGTGTACATTTCAATGGGCACTGACCCATGTTGGGTAAAGTTCAATGGGCACAGACCTGTGTTGGGTACAGTTCGATGGGCACTGATCCATGTTGGGTAGTGTTCAATGGGCACTGACCCAAGTTGTGTACATTTCAATGGGCAGTGACCCGTATTGGGTACAGTTCAATGGGCGCTGACCTGTGTTGGGTACAGTTCAATGGGCACTGACCCGTGTTGGGTTCCATTCAATGGGCACTGACCTGTGTTGGGTACAGTGCAATGGGCACTGACCCATGTTGTGTACAGTTCAATTGGGCAGTGATCCGTATTGGGTACAGTTCAATGGGCACTGACTCGAGATGGGTACAGTTCAATGGGCACTGACCTGTGTTGGGTACAGTTCAATGGGCACTGACCCATGTTGGGTACAGTTCAATGGGGGCTGACCCGTGTTGGGTACAGTTCAATGGGCACTGACCTGCGTTGGGTACAGTTGAATGGGCATGACCCGTGTTGGGTACAGTTCAATGGGCACTGACCCATATGGGGTACAGTTGAATGGGCACTGACCCGTGTCAGTTACAGTTCAATGGGCACTGACCCATGTTGGGTACAGTTCAATGGGCACTGACCCATGTTGTGTACAGTTCAAAAAGGCACTGACGCGTGTTGGGTACAATTCAATGGGCACTGACCCATGTTGGGTACAGATCAATGGACACTGAACTGTATTGGGTACAGTTCAATGGGCACTGACCCATGTTGGGTACAGTTCAATGGGCACTGGACCCATGTTGGGTACAGTTCAATGGGCACTGACCTGTGTTGGGTACAGTTCAATGGGCACTGACCTGTGTTGGTTACAGTTCAATGGGCACTGTTCTGTATTGGGTACAGTTCAATTGGCACTGACCCGTGTTGGGTACCATTCAATGGCCACTGACCTCTGTTTGGTACAGTACAATGGACACTGACCTGTGTTGGGTACAGTTCAATGGGCACTGTTTTGTGTTGGGTACAGTTCAATGGGCACTGACCCATGTTGGCTACCATTCAATGGGCACTGACCTGTGTTGGGTACAGTTGAATGGACACTGAACCCGTGTTGGGTACAGTTCAATGGGCACCGACCTGTGTTGGTTACATTTCAATGGATACTGACCTGTGTTGTGTACAGTTCAAGGGGCACTGACCTGTGTTGGGTACAGTTTAATGGACACTGCCCTGTGTTGGGTACAGTGCAATGGATACTGACTCATGTTGGGTACAGTTCAATGGGCAGTGACCCATGTTGGGTACAGTTCAATGGGCACTGACCCATGTTGGGTACAGTTCAATGGGCACTGACTCATGTTGGGTACAGTTCAATGGACACTGAACCATGTTGGGTACACTTCAATGGGCACTGACCCATGTTGTGTACATTTCAATGGGCACTGACCCATGTTGGGTAAAGTTCAATGGGCACAGACCTGTGTTGGGTACAGTTCGATGGGCACTGACCCATGTTGGGTACTGTTCAATGGGCACTGACCCAAGTTGTGTACATTTCAATGGGCAGTGACCCGTATTGGGTACAGTTCAATGGGCGCTGACCTGTGTTGGGTACAGTTGAATGGGCACTGACCCGTGTTGGGTTCCATTCAATGGGCACTGACCTGTGTTGGGTACAGTTCAATGGGCACTGACCCATGTTGTGTACAGTTCAATTGGGCAGTGATCCTTATTGGGTACAGTTCAATGGGCACTGACTCGAGATGGGTACAGTTCAATGGGCACTGACCCGTGTTGGGTACAGTTCAATGGGCACTGACCCATGTTGGGTACAGTTCAATGGGCACTGAACTGTGTTGGATACAGTTCAATGGGCACTGACCTGTGTTGGGTACAATTCAATGGGCCCTGACCCATGTTGGGTACAGTTCAATGGGCAATGACCGTGTCGGGTACAGTTCAATGGGCACTGACCCATGTTGGGTACAGTTGAATGGGCACTGACCCGTGTCAGCTACAGTTCAATGGGCACGGAACAATTGTTGGGTATGGTTCAATGGGCACTGACCTGTGTTGGGTACAATTCAATGTGCACTGTTCTGTGTTGGGTACAGTTCAATGGGCACTGACCCGTGTTGGGTACAGTTCAATGGGCACTGACCTGTGTTGGCTACAATTCAATGTGCACTGTTCTGTGTTGGGTACAGTTCAATGGGCACTGACCCGTGTTGGGTACCATTCAATGGCCACTGACCTGTGTTTGGTACAGTTCAATGGACACTGACCTGTGTTGGGTACAGTTCAATGGGCACTGTTTTGTGTTGGGTACAGTTCAATGGGCACTGACCCATGTTGGCTACCATTCAATGAGCACTGACCTGTGTTGGGTACAGTTGAATGGACACTGAACCCGTGTTGGGTACAGTTCAATGGGCACCGACCTGTGTTGGGTACATTTCAATGGATACTGACCTGTGTTGTGTACAGTTCAAGGGGCATTGACCTGTGTTGGGTACAGTTTAATGGACACTGCCCTGTGTTGGGTACAGTGCAATGGACACTGACTCGAGTTGGGCACATTTCAATGGGCAGTGACCCATGTTGGGTACAGTTCAATGGGCACTGTTCTGTGTTGGGTACAGTTCAATGGGCACTGACCCATATTGGGTACCATTCAATGGGCACTGACCTGTGTTGGGTACAGTTGAATGGACACTGAACCTGTGTTGGGTACAGTTCAATGGGCACTGACCTGTGTTGGGTACATTTCAATGGGCACTGCCCTGTGTTGGGTACAGTTCAATGGACACTGCCCTGTGTTGGGTACAGTGCAAAGGACACTGACTCGAGTTGGGTACAGTTCAATGGGCACTGACCCATGTTGGGTACAGTTCAATGGGCACTGAACCATGTTGGGTACACTTCAATGGGCACTGACCCATGTTGTGTACATTTCAATGGGCACTGACCCATGTTGGGTAAAGTTCAATGGGCACAGACCTGTGTTGGGTACAGTTCGATGGGCACTGACCCATGTTGGGTAGTGTTCAATGGGCACTGACCCAAGTTGTGTACATTTCAATGGGCAGTGACCCGTATTGGGTACAGTTCAATGGGCGCTGACCTGTGTTGGGTACAGTTCAATGGGCACTGACCCGTGTTGTGTACAGTTCAATTGCGCAGTGATCCGTATTGGGTACAGTTCAATGGGCACTGACTCGAGATGGGTACAGTTCAATGGGCACTGAACTGTGTTGGGTACAGTTCAATGGGCACTGACCCATGTTGGGTACAGTTCAATGGGGGCTGACCCGTGTTGGGTACAGTTCAATGGGCACTGACCTGCGTTGGGTACAGTTGAATGGGCACTGACCCGTGTTGGGTACAGTTCAATGGGCACTGACCCATATGGGGTACAGTTGAATGGGCACTGACCCGTGTCAGGTACAGTTCAATGGGCACTGACCCATGTTGGGTACAGTTCAATGGGCACTGACCCATGTTGTGTACAGTTCAAAAAGGCACTGACGCGTGTTGGGTACAATTCAATTTGCACTGACCCATGTTGGGTACAGATCAATGGACACTGAACTGTATTGGGTACAGTTCAATGGGCACTGACCCATGTTGGGTACAGTTCAATGGGCACTGGACCCATTTGGGTACAGTTCAATGGGCACTGATCTGTGTTGGGTACAGTTCAATGGGCACTGACCTGTGTTGGGTACAGATCAATGGACACTGAACTGTATTGGGTACAGTTCAATGGGCACTGGACCCATGTTGGGTACAGTTCAATGGGCACTGACCTGTGTTGGGTACAGTTCAATGGGCACTGACCTGTGTTGGGTACAGTTCAATGGGCACTGTTCTGTATTGGGTACAGTTCAATGGGCACTGACCCGTGTTGGGTACCATTCAATGGCCACTGACCTGTGTTTGGTACAGTTCAATGGACACTGACCTGTGTTGGGTACAGTTCAATGGGCACTGTTTTGTGTTGGGTACAGTTCAATGGGCACTGACCCATGTTGGCTACCATTCAATGGGCACTGACCTGTGTTGGGTACAGTTGAATGGACACTGAACCCGTGTTGGGTACAGTTCAATGGGCACCGACCTGTGTTGGGTACATTTCAATGGATACTGACCTGTGTTGTGTACAGTTCAAGGGGCACTGACCTGTGTTGGGTACAGTTTAATGGACACTGCCCTGTGTTGGGTACAGTGCAATGGACACTGACTCGAGTTGGGTACAGTTCAATGGGCAGTGACCCATGTTGGGTACAGTTCAATGGGCACTGACCCATGTTGGGTACAGTTCAATGGGCACTGACTCATGTTGGGTACAGTTCAATGGACACTGAACCATGTTGGGTACACTTCAATGGGCACTGACCCATGTTGTGTACATTTCAATGGGCACTGACCCATGTTGGGTAAAGTTCAATGGGCACAGACCTGTGTCGGGTACAGTTCGATGGGCACTGACCCATGTTGAGTACTGTTCAATGGGCACTCACCCAAGTTGTGTACATTTCAATGGGCACTGACCCATGTTGGGTACAGTTCAATGGGCACTGACTCATGTTGGGTACAGTTCAATGGGCACTGACCCATGTTTGGTACAGTTCAAAAAGGCACTGACCCGTGTTGGGTACAATTCAATGGGCACTGACCCATGTTGGGTACAGATCAATGGACACTGAACTGTGTTGGGTACAGTTCAATGGGCACTGACCCATGTTGGGTACAGTTCAATGGGCACTGGACCCGTGTTGGGTACAGTTCAATGGGCACTGACCTGTGTTGGGTACAGTTCAATGGGCACTGACCTGTGTTGGGTACAGTTCAATGGGCACTGTTTTGTGTTGGGTACAGTTCAATGGGCACTGACCCGTGTTGGGTACAATTCAATGGCCACTGACCTGTGTTGGGTACAGTTCAATGGACACTGACCTGTGTTGGGTACAGTTCAATGGGCACTGTTCTGTGTTGGGTATAGTTCAATGGGCACTGACCCATGTTGTGTACATTCAATGGGCACTGACCTGTGTTGGGTACAGTTGAATGGACACTGAACCTGTGTTGTGTACAGTTCAATGGGTACTGACCCGTGTTGGGTACAGTTCAATGGACACTGCCCTGTGTTGGGTACAGTGCAATGGACACTGACTCGAGTTGGGTACAGTTCAATGGGCAGTGACCCATGTTGGGTACAGTTCAATGGGCACTGACCCATGTTGGGTACTGTTCAATGGGCACTGACTCATGTTGGGTACAGTTCAATGGACACTGAACCATGTTGGGTACAGTTCAATGGGCACTGACCCATGTTGTGTACAGTTCAATGGGCACTGACCCATGTTGGGTACAGTTCAATGGGCACTGGACCCGTGTTGGGTACAGTTCAATGGGCACTGACCTGTGTTGGGTACAGTTCAATGGGCACTGACCTGTGTTGGGTACAGTTCAATGGGCACTGTTTTGTGTTGGGTACAGTTCAATGGGCACTGACCCGTGTTGGGTACAATTCAATGGCCACTGACCTGTGTTGGGTACAGTTCAATGGACACTGACCTGTGTTGGGTACAGTTCAATGGGCACTGTTCTGTGTTGGGTATAGTTCAATGGGCACTGACCCATGTTGGCTACCATTCAATGGGCACTGACCTGTGTTGGGTACAGTTGAATGGACACTGAACCTGTGTTGGGTACAGTTCAATGGGCACCGACCTGTATTGGGTACATTTCAATGGATACTGACCTGGGTTGTGTACAGTTCAATGGGCGCTGACCCGTGTTGGGTACAGTTCAATGGACACTGCCCTGTGTTGGGTACAGTGCAATGGACACTGACTCGAGTTGGATACAGTTCAATGGGCAGTGACCCATGTTGGGCACAGTTCAATGGGCACTGACCCATGTTGGGTACTGTTCAATGGGCACTGACTCATGTTGGGTACAGTTCAATGGACACTGAACCATGTTGGGTACAGTTCAATGGGCACTGACCTATGTTGTGTACAGTTTAATGGGCACTGACCCATGTTGGGTACAGTTCAATAGGCACAGACCTGTGATGGGTACAGTTCGATGGGCACTGACCCATGTTGGGTACTGTTCAATGGGCACTGACCCATGTTGTGTACAGTTCAATGGGCAGTGACCCGTATTGGGTACAGTTCAATGGGTGCTGACCTGTGTTGGGTACAGTTCAATGGGCACTGACCCGTGTTGGGTTCCATTCAATGGGCACTGACCTGTGTTGGGTACAGTTCAATGGGCACTGACCCATGTTGTGTACAGTTCAATGGGCAGTGACCCGTATTGGGTACAGTTCAATGGGCACTGACTCGAGATGGGTACAGTTCAATGGGCACTGACCTGTGTTGGGTACAGTTCAATGGGCACTGACCCATGTTGGGTACATTTCAATGGGCACTGAACTGTGTTGGATACAGTTCAATGGGCACTGACCTGTGTTGGGTACAATTCAATGGGCACTGATTCATGTTGGGTACAGTTCAATGGGCACTGACCTGTGTTGGGTACAGTTCAATGGGCACTGACCCATGTTGGGTACAGTTCAATGGGCACTGACCCATGTTGTGTACAGTTCAATGGGCAATGGACCCGTGTTGGGTACAGTTCAATGGGCACTGACCTCTGTTGGGTACAGTTCAATGGGCACTGTTCTGTGTTGTGTACAGTTCAATGGGCACTGACCTGTGTTGGGTACAGTTCAATGGCCACTGACCTGTGTTGGGTACAGTTCAATGGACACTGACCTGTGTTAGGTACAGTTCAATGGGCACTGTTCTGTGTTGGGTAGAGTTCAATGGGCACTGACCCATGTTGGGTACCATTCAATGGGCACTGACCTGTGTTGGGTACAGTTGAATGGACACTGAACCTGTGTTGGTTACAGTTCAATGGGCACCGACCTGTGTTGGGTACAGTTCAATGGATACTGCCCTGTGTTGGGTACAGTGCAATGGACACTGACTCGAGTTGGGTACAGTTCAATGGGCACAGACCCATGTTGGGTACAGTTCAATGGGCACTGAGCCATGTTGGGTGCAGTGCAATGGGCACTGACTCATGTTGGGTACAGTTCAATGGACACTGAACCATGTTGGTTACAGTTCAATGGGCACAGACCCATGTTGTGTGCAGTTCAATGGGCACTGACCCATGTTGGGTAATTTTCAATGGGCACAGGCCTGTGTTGTGTACAGTTCGATGGGCACTGACCCATGTTGGGTAAAGTTCAATGGGCACAGACCTGTGTTGGGTACAGTTCGATGGGCACTGACCCATGTTGGGTACTGTTCAATGGGCACTGACCCATGTTGTGTACAGTTCAATGGGCAGTGACCCGCATTGGTTACAGTTCAATGGGCGCTGACCTGTGTTGGGTACAGTTCAATGGGCACTGACTCGAGTTGGGTAAAGTTCCATGGACACTGACCCATATTTGCTACAGTTCAATGGGCACTGACCTGTGTTGTGTACAGTTCAATGGGCAATGACCGTGTTGGGTACAGTTCAGTTGGCACTGACCCATGTTGGGTACAGTTGAATGGGCACTGACCCGTGTCAGGTACAGTTCAATGGGCATGGACCCATTGTTGGGTATGGATCAATGGGCACTGACCTATGTTGGGCACGGTTCAATGGGCACTGACCCATGTTGGGTACAGTTCCATGGGGGCTGACCCGTGTTGGGTACAGTTCAATGTGCACTGACCCGCGTTGGGTACAGTTCAAAGGGCACTGAGCCATGTTGGGTACAGTTCAATGGTCACTGACCCATATGGGGTACAGTTCAATGGGCACTGACCCATGTTGCGTACAGTTCAATGGGCACTGACCCATGTTGGGTACAGTTCAATGGGTACTGACCTGTGTTGGATAAAGTTCAATGGGCACTGACCTGTGTTGGGTACAGTTCAATGGGCACTGATCCATGTTGGGTACAATTCAATGGGCACTGACCCGTGTTGGGTTTAGTTCAATGGGCATTGACCCATGTTGGGTACAGTTCAATGGGCACTGACCTGTGTTGGGTACAGTTCAATGGGCGCTGATCCATGTTGGGTACAGTTCAATGAGCACTGACCTGTGTTGGGTACAGTTCAATTGGCACTGACCCATGTTGGCTACAGTTCAATGGGCACTGACCCATGTTGTGTATAGTTCAATGGGGACTGCTCTGTGTGGGGTACATTTCAATGGGCACTGACTCGAGTTGGGTACAGTTCAATGGGCACTGACCCATGTTGGGTACCGTTTAATAGGCACTGACGCGTTTTGGGTACAGTTCAATGGGCAATGATCCTTGTTGGGTACAGTTCAATGGGCACTGACTCATGTTGGGTACAGTTCAATGGACACTGACCCATGTTGGGTGCAGTTCAATGGGCACTGACCCATGTTGTGTACAGTTCAATGGGCACTGACCCATGTTGTGTACAGTTCAATGGGCACTGGACCCGTGTTGGGTACAGTTCAATGGGCACTGACCTGTGTTGTGTACAGTTCAATGGGCACTGTTCTGTGTTGGGTACAGTTCAATGGGCACTGACCCGTGTTGGGTACCATTCAATGGCCACTGACCTGTGTTGGGTACAGTTCAATGGGCACTGTTCTGTGTTGGGTAGAGTTCAATGGGCACTGACCCATGTTGGGTACCATTCAATGGGCACTGACCTGTGTTGGGTACAGTTGAATGGACACAACCTGTGTTGGGTACAGTTCAATGGGCACCGACCTGTGTTGGGTAATGTTCAATGGATACTGACCTGTGTTGTGTACAGTTCAATGGACACTGACCTGTGTTGGGTACAGTTCAATGGACACTGCCCTGTGTTGGGTACAGTGCAATGGACACTGACTCGAGTTGGGTACAGTTCAATGGGCACAGACCCATGTTGGGTACCGTTCAATGTGCACTGACCCATGTTGGGTACAGTTCAATGGGCACTGACTCATGTTGGGTACAGTTCAATGGACACTGAACCATGTTGGGTACACTTCAATGGGCACTGACCCATGTTGTGTACAGTTCAATAGGCACTGACCCATGTTGGGTAAAGTTCAATGGGCACAGACCTGTGTTGTGTATAGTTCAATGGGCACTGACCCATGTTGGGTACAGTTCAATGGGCACAGACCCATGTTGTGTACAGTTCAATGGGCACTGACCCATGTTGGGTAAAGTTCAATGGGCACAGACCTGTGTTGGGTACAGTTCAATGGGCACTGACCCATGTTGGGTACTGTTCAATGGGCACTGACCCATGTTGTGTGCAGTTCAATGGGCAGTGACCCACATTGGGTACAGTTCAATGGGCGCTGACCTGTGTTGGGTACAGTTCAATGGGCACTGACTCGAGTTGGGTAAAGTTCCATGGACACTGACCCATATTTGCTACAGTTCAATGGGCACTGACCTGTGTTGTGTACAGTTCAATGGGCACTGACCTGTGTTGGGTACAATTCAATGGGCACTGACCCATGTTGGGTATAGTTCAATGGGCAATGACCGTGTCGGGTACAGTTCAATGGGCACTGACCCATGTTGGGTACAGTTGAATGGGCACTGACCCGTGTCAGGTACAGTTCAATGGGCATGGACCCATTGTTGGGTATGGATCAATGGGCACTGACCTATGTTGGGCACGGTTCAATGGGCACTGACCCATGTTGGGTACAGTACAATGGGGGCTGACCCGTGTTGGGTACAGTTCAATGTGCACTGACCCGCGTTGGGTACAGTTCAATGGGCACTGAGCCATTTTGGGTACAGTTGAATGGTCACTGACCCATATGGGGTACAAATCAATGGGCACTGACCCATGTTGCGTACAGTTCAATGGGCACTGACCCATGTTGGGTACAGTTCAATGGGTACTGACCTGTGTTGGATAAAGTTCAATGGGCACTGACCTGTGTTGGGTACAGTTCAATGGGCACTGACCCATGTTGGGTACAATTCAATGGGCACTGACCCGTGTTGGGTTTAGTTCAATGGGCATTGACCCATGTTGGGTACAGTTCAATGGGCACTGACCTGTGTTGGGTACAGTTCAATGGGCACTGATCCATGTTGGGTACAGTTCAATGAGCACTGACCTGTGTTGGGTACAGTTCAATTGGCACTGACCCATGTTGGCTACAGTTCAATGGGCACTGACCCATGTTGTGTATAGTTCAATGGGGACTGCTCTGTGTGGGGTACATTTCAATGGGCACTGACGCGTTTTGGGTACAGTTCAATGGGCACTGACTCATGTTGGGTACAGTTCAATGGACACTGACCCATGTTGGGTACAGTTCAATGGGCTCTGACCCATGTTGTGTACAGTTCAATGGGCACTGACCCATGTTGGGTAAAGTTCAATGGGCACAGACCTGTGTTGGGTACAGTTCGATGGGAATTGACCCATGTTGGGTACAGTTCAATGGGCACTGACCCAAGTTGTGTACAGTTCAATGGGCAGTGACCCGTATTTGGTACAGTTCAATGGGCGCTGACCTGTGTTGGGTACAGTTCAATGGGCACTGACTCGAGTTGGGTAACGTTCAAGGGACACTGACCCATATTGGGTACAGTTCAATGGGCACTGACCTGTGTTGGTTACAGTTCAATGGGCACTGACCCATGTTGGGTACAGTTCAATGGGCAATGTCCGTGTCGGGTACAGTTCAATGGGCACTGACCCATGTTGGGTAAAGTTGAAAGGGCACTGACCCATGTCAGGTACAGTTCAATGGGCACGGACCCATTGTTGGGTATGGTTCAATGGGCACTGACCTATGTTGAGCACGGTTCAATGGGCACTGACCCATGTTGGGTACAGTTCTATGGGGGCTGACCCGTGTTGGGTACAGTTCAATGGGCACTGACCCACGTTGGGTACATTTCAATGGGCACTGACCTGTGTTGGGTACAGTTGAATGGGCACTGACCCATGTTGGATACAGTTCAATGGGAACTGACCTGTGTAGTGTACAGTTCAATGGGCACTGACCAATTTTGGGTACAACTCAATGGGCACTGACCCATGTTGGGTACAGTTCAATGGGCACTAACCCATGTTGGGTACAGTTCAATGGGCACTGACCCATGTTGGGTACAACTCAATGGGCACTAACCCCTGCTGGGTACAGTTCAATGGGCACTGACCCGTGTTGGGTACAGTTCAATGGGCACAGACCTGTGTTGGGTACAATTCAATGGGCACTGATCCATGTTGTGTACAGTTCAATGGGCACTGACCCATGTTGGGTACAGTTAAATGGGCACTGGACCCATGTTGGCTACATATCAATGGGCACTGACCTATGTTGGGTACAGTTCAATGGGCACTGACCCATGTTGGGTACAGTTCAATGGGCAATGACCTGAGTGGGTTACAGTTCAATGGGCACTGACCCATGTTGTGTACAGTTCAATGGGCAGTGACCCATATTGGGTACAGTTCAATGGGCACTGACTCGAGTTGGGTACAGTTCAATGGTCACTGACCTGTGTTGGGTACAGTTCAATGGGCACTGAACTGTGTTGGATACAGTTCAATGGGCACTGACACATGTTGGGTACAGTTCATTGGGCACTGACCTGTGTTGGGTACAATTCAATGGGCACTGATTCATGTTGGGTACAGTTCAATGGGCACTGACCTGTGTTGGGTACAGTTCAATGGGTACTGACCTGTGTTGGGTACATTTCAATGGGCATTGACCTGTGTAGGGTACAGTTCAATGGGCACTGACCCATGTTGGGTACAGTTCAATGGGCACTGACCCATGTTGGGTACAGTTCAATGGGCACTGGACCCGTGTTGGGTACAGTTCAATGGGCACTGACCTGTGTTGGGTACAGTTCAATGGGCACTGACCTGTGTTGGGTACAGTTCAATGGGCACTGTTCTGTGTTGGGTACAGTTCAATGGGCACTGACCCATGTTGGGTACCATTCAATGGGCACTGACCTGTGTTGGGTGCAGTTGAATGGACACTGAACCTGTGTTGGGTACAGTTCAATGGGCACCGACCTGTGTTGGGCACGGTTCAATGGGCACTGACCCATGTTGGGTACAGTTCTATGGGGGCTGACCCGTGTTGGGTACAGTTCAATGGGCACTGACCCACGTTGGGTACAGTTCAATGGGCACTGACCCATGTTGGGTACAGTTCAATGGGCACTGACCCATGTTGGGTACAGTTCAATGGGCAATGACCTGAGTGGGTTACAGTTCAATGGGCACTGACCCATGTTGTGTACAGTTCAATGGGCAGTGACCCATATTGGGTACAGTTCAATGGGCACTGACTCGAGTTGGGTTCAGTTCAATGGTCACTGACCTGTGTTGGGTACAGTTCAATGGGCACTGAACTGTGTTGGATACAGTTCAATGGGCACTGACACATGTTGGGTACAGTTCATTGGGCACTGACCTGTGTTGGGTGCAGTTGAATGGACACTGAACCTGTGTTGGGTACAGTTCAATGGGCACCGACCTGTGTTGGGCACGGTTCAATGGGCACTGACCCATGTTGGGTACAGTTCTATGGGGGCTGACCCGTGTTGGGTACAGTTCAATGGGCACTGAACTGTGTTGGATACAGTTCAATGGGCACTGACACATGTTGGGTACAGTTCATTGGGCACTGACCTGTGTTGGGTACAATTCAATGGGCACTGATTCATGTTGGGTACAGTTCAATGGGCACTGACCTGTGTTGGGTACAGTTCAATGGGTACTGACCTGTGTTGGGTACAGTTCAATGGGCACTGACCTGTGTTGGGTACAGTTCAATGGGCACTGACCCATGTTGGGTACAGTTCAATGGGCACTGACCCATGTTGGGTACAGTTCAATGGGCACTGGACCCGTGTTGGGTACAGTTCAATGGGCACTGACCTGTGTTGGGTACAGTTCAATGGGCACTGACCTGTGTTGGGTACAGTTCAATGGGCACTGTTCTGTGTTGTGTACAGTTCAATGGGCACTGACCCATGTTGGGTACCATTCAATGGGCACTGACCTGTGTTGGGTGCAGTTCAATGGACACTGAACTGTGTTGGGTACAGTTCAATGGGCACTGTTTTGTGTTGGGTACAGTTCAATGGGCACTGACCCATGTTGGGTACCATTCAATGGGCACTGACCTGTGTTGGGTACAGTTGAATGGACACTGAACCTGTGTTGGGTACAGTTCAATGGGCACCAACCTGTGTTGGGTACATTTCAATGGATACTGACCTGTGTTGTGTACAGTTCAATGGGCACTGACCTGTGTTGGGTACAGTGCAATGGACACTGACTCGAGTTGGGTACAGTTCAATGGGCAGTGACCCATGTTGGGTACAGTTCAATGGGCACTGACCCATGTTGGGTACAGTTGAATGGGCACTGACTCATGTTGGGTACAGTTCAATGGGCACTGAACCATGTTGGGTACAGTTCAATGGGCACTGACCCATGTTGTGTACAGTTCGATGGGCACTGACCCATGTTGGGTAAAGTTCAATGGGCACAGACCTGTGTTGGGTACAGTTCGATGGGCACTGACCCATGTTGGGTACTGCTCAATGGGCACTGACCCATGTTGTGTACAGTTCAATGGGCAGTGACCCGTATTGGGTACAGTTCAATGGTCGCTGACCTGTGTTGGGTACAGTTCAATGGGCACTGACTCGAGTTGGGTAAAGTTCAATGGACACTGACCCATATTGTGTACAGTTCAATGGGCACTGACCTGTGTTGGGTACAATTCAATGGGCACTGACCCATGTTGGGTACAGTTCAACGGGCAATAACCGTGTCAGGTACAGTTCAATGGGCACTGACCCATGCTGGGTACAGTTGAATGGGCACTGACCCATGTTGGGTACAACTCAATGGGCACTAACCCCTGCTGGGTACAGTTCAATGGGCACTGACCCGTGTTGGGTACAGTTCAATGGGCACAGACCTGTGTTGGGTACAATTCAATGGGCACTGATCCATGTTGTGTACAGTTCAATGGGCACTGACCCATGTTGGGTACAGTTAAATGGGCACTGGACCCATGTTGGCTACATATCAATGGGCACTGACCTATGTTGGGTACAGTTCAATGGGCACTGACCCATGTTGGGTACAGTTCAATGGGCAATGACCTGAGTGGGTTACAGTTCAATGGGCACTGACCCATGTTGTGTACAGTTCAATGGGCACTGACCCATATTGGGTACAGTTCAATGGGCACTGACTCGAGTTGGGTACAGTTCAATGGTCACTGACCTGTGTTGGGTACAGTTCAATGGGCACTGAACTGTGTTGGATACAGTTCAATGGGCACTGACACATGTTGGGTACAGTTCATTGGGCACTGACCTGTGTTGGGTACAATTCAATGGGCACTGATTCATGTTGGGTACAGTTCAATGGGCACTGACCTGTGTTGGGTACAGTTCAATGGGTACTGACCTGTGTTGGGTACATTTCAATGGGCATTGACCTGTGTAGGGTACAGTTCAATGGGCACTGACCCATGTTGGGTACAGTTCAATGGGCACTGACCCATGTTGGGTACAGTTCAATGGGCACTGGACCCGTGTTGGGTACAGTTCAATGGGCACTGACCTGTGTTGGGTACAGTTCAATGGGCACTGACCTGTGTTGGGTACAGTTCAATGGGCACTGTTCTGTGTTGGGTACAGTTCAATGGGCACTGACCCATGTTGGGTACAATTCAATGGGCACTGACCTGTGTTGGGTGCAGTTGAATGGACACTGAACCTGTGTTGGGTACAGTTCAATGGGCACCGACCTGTGTTGGGCACGGTTCAATGGGCACTGACCCATGTTGGGTACAGTTCTATGGGGGCTGACCCGTGTTGGGTACAGTTCAATGGGCACTGACCCACGTTGGGTACAGTTCAATGGGCACTGACCCATGTTGGGTACAGTTCAATGGGCACTGACCCATGTTGGGTACAGTTCAATGGGCAATGACCTGAGTGGGTTACAGTTCAATGGGCACTGACCCATGTTGTGTACAGTTCAATGGGCAGTGACCCATATTGGGTACAGTTCAATGGGCACTGACTCGAGTTGGGTTCAGTTCAATGGTCACTGACCTTTGTTGGGTACAGTTCAATGGGCACTGAACTGTGTTGGATACAGTTCAATGGGCACTGACACATGTTGGGTACAGTTCATTGGGCACTGACCTGTGTTGGGTGCAGTTGAATGGACACTGAACCTGTGTTGGGTACAGTTCAATGGGCACCGACCTGTGTTGGGCACGGTTCAATGGGCACTGACCCATGTTGGGTACAGTTCTATGGGGGCTGACCCGTGTTGGGTACAGTTCAATGGGCACTGAACTGTGTTGGATACAGTTCAATGGGCACTGACACATGTTGGGTACAGTTCATTGGGCACTGACCTGTGTTGGGTACAATTCAATGGGCACTGATTCATGTTGGGTACAGTTCAATGGGCACTGACCTGTGTTGGGTACAGTTCAATGGGTACTGACCTGTGTTGGGTACAGTTCAATGGGCATTGACCTGTGTTGGGTACAGTTCAATGGGCACTGACCCATGTTGGGTACAGTTCAATGGGCACTGACCCATGTTGGGTACAGTTCAATGGGCACTGGACCCGTGTTGGGTACAGTTCAATGGGCACTGACCTGTGTTGGGTACAGTTCAATGGGCACTGACCTGTGTTGGGTACAGTTCAATGGGCACTGTTCTGTGTTGTGTACAGTTCAATGGGCACTGACCCATGTTGGGTACCATTCAATGGGCACTGACCTGTGTTGGGTGCAGTTCAATGGACACTGAACTGTGTTGGGTACAGTTCAATGGGCACTGTTTTGTGTTGGGTACAGTTCAATGGGCACTGACCCATGTTGGGTACCATTCAATGGGCACTGACCTGTGTTGGGTACAGTTGAATGGACACTGAACCTGTGTTGGGTACAGTTCAATGGGCACCAACCTGTGTTGGGTACATTTCAATGGATACTGACCTGTGTTGTGTACAGTTCAATGGGCACTGACCTGTGTTGGGTACAGTGCAATGGACACTGACTCGAGTTGGGTACAGTTCAATGGGCAGTGACCCATGTTGGGTACAGTTCAATGGGCACTGACCCATGTTGGGTACAGTTGAATGGGCACTGACTCATGTTGGGTACAGTTCAATGGGCACTGAACCATGTTGGGTACAGTTCAATGGGCACTGACCCATGTTGTGTACAGTTCGATGGGCACTGACCCATGTTGGGTAAAGTTCAATGGGCACAGACCTGTGTTGGGTACAGTTCGATGGGCACTGACCCATGTTGGGTACTGCTCAATGGGCACTGACCCATGTTGTGTACAGTTCAATGGGCAGTGACCCGTATTGGGTACAGTTCAATGGTCGCTGACCTGTGTTGGGTACAGTTCAATGGGCACTGACTCGAGTTGGGTAAAGTTCAATGGACACTGACCCATATTGTGTACAGTTCAATGGGCACTGACCTGTGTTGGGTACAATTCAATGGGCACTGACCCATGTTGGGTACAGTTCAACGGGCAATAACCGTGTCAGGTACAGTTCAATGGGCACTGACCCATGCTGGGTACAGTTGAATGGGCACTGACCCGTGTCAGCTACAGTTCAATGGGCACGGACCCATTGTTGGGTATGGTTCAATGGGCACTGACCTGCGTTGGGCACGGTTCAATGGGCACTGACCCATGTTGGGTACAGTTCAATGGGCACTGACCCATATGGGGTACAGTTGAATGGGCACTGACCCGTGTCAGGTACAGTTCAATGGGCACTGACCCATGTTGGGTACAGTTCAATGGGCACTGGACCCGTGTTGGGTACAGTTCAATGGGCACTGACTTGTGTTGGGTACAGTTCAATGGGCACTGTTCTGTGTTGGGTACAGTTCAATGGGCACTGACCCGTGTTGGGTACCATTCAATGGCCACTGACCTGTGTTTGGTACAGTTCAATGGACACTGACCTGTGTTCGGTACAGTTCAATGGGCACTGTTCTGTGTTGGGTACAGTTCAATGGGCACTGACCCATGTTGGGTACCATTCAATGGCCACTGACCTGTGTTGGGTACAGTTGAATGGACACTGAACCTGTGTTGGGTACAGTTCAATGGGCACCGACCTGTGTTGGGCACGGTTCAATGGGCACTGACCCATGTTGGGTACAGTTCTATGGGGGCTGACCCGTGTTGGGTACAGTTCAATGGGCACTGACCCACGTTGGGTACAGTTCAATGGGTACTGACCCATGTTGGGTACAGTTCAATGGTCACTATCTCATATGGGGTACAGTTCAATGGGCACTGACCCATTTTGCGTACAGTTCAATGGGCACTGACCCATGTTGGGTACAGTTCAATGGGTACTGACCTGTGTTGGATACAATTCAATGGGCACTGACCCATGTTGGGTACAATTCAATGGGCACTGACCCGTGTTGGGTTTAGTTCATTGGGCATTGACCCATGTTGGGTACAGTTCAATGGGCACTGACCTGTGTTGGGTACAGTTCAATGGGCACCGATCCATGTTGGGTACAGTTCAATGAGCACTGACCTGTGTTGGGTACAGTTCAATTGGCACTGACCCATGTTGGGTACAGTTCAAAGGGCACTGACCCATGTTGTGTACAGTTCAATGGGGACTGATCTGTGTTGGGTACATTTCAATGGGCACTGACTCGAGTTGGGTACAGTTCAATGGGCACTGACCCATGTTGGGTACCGTTTAATAGGCACTGGTGCGTTTTGGGTACAGTTCAATGGGCAATGATCCTTGTTGGGTACAATTCAAATGGCACTGACCCATGTTGGGTACCGTTTAATAGGCACTGGTGCGTTTTGGGTATAGTTCAATGGGCAATGATCCTTGTTGGGTACAATTCAAAGGGCACGGACCCATGTTGGGTACCGTACAATGGGTACTAACTCATGTTGGGTACAGTTCAATGGGCAGTGACCCGTATTGGGTACAGTTCAATGGCGCTGACCTGTGTTGGGTACAGTTCAATGGGCACTGACTCGAGTTGTGTAAAGTTCAATGGACACTGACCCATGTTGGGTACAGTTCAATGGGCACAGACCCATGTTGGGTACAGTTCAATGGGCACTGACTCATGTTGTTTACATTTCAATGGGCACTGACCTGTGTTGGGTGCAGATCAATTGGCACTGACCCATGTTGGGTACAGTTCAATGGGCACTGACCCATGTTGGGTACGGTTCAATGGGCACTGACCTGTGTTGGGTACAGTTCAATGGGCACTGACCCATGTTGGGTACAATTCAATGGGCACTGACCTGTGTTGCGTACAGTTCAATGGGCATTGACCCATGTTGGGTACAGTTCAATGAGCACTGACCTACGTTGGGTACAGTTCAATGGGCGCTGATCCATGTTGGTGTACAGTTCAATGGGCACTGACCTGTGTTGGGTACAGTTCAATTGGCACTGACCCATGTTGGGTACTGTTCAATGGGCACTGACCCATGTTGGGTACAGTTCAATGGGCACTGATCTGTGTTGGGTACAGTTCAAAGGGCACTTATCCAAGTTGGGTACAGTTCAATGGGCACTGCCCTCTGCTGGGTAAAGTTCAATGCGCACTGAGTCGAGTTGGGTACAGTTCAATGGGCACTGACCCATGTTGGGTACAGTTTAATAGGCACTGTCGCATTTTGCTTACAGTTCAATGGCCACTGACCCATGTTGGTTACAGTTCAAAGGGCACTGACCCATGTTGGGTACAGTTCAATGGGCACAGACCCATGTTGGGTACAGTTCAATGGGCACTAACTCATGTTGGGTACAGTTCAATTGGCACTGACCCGTATTGGGTACAGTTCAATGGGCACTGACCCATGTTGGGTACAGTTTAATAGGCACTGTCGCATTTTGGTTACAGTTCAATGGGCACTGAACCATGTTTGGTACAGTTCAGTGGGCACGGACCCATGTTGGGTACAGTTCAATGGGCACTGACTCATCTTGGGTACAGTTCAATGGGCACTGACCCATGTTGGGTACAATTCAATGGGCACTGACCCATGTTGGGTACAGTTCATTGGGCACTGACCTGTGTTGCGTACAGTTCAATGGGCGCCGATCCATGTTGGGTTCAGTTCAATGGGCACTGTCCTGTGTTGGGTAAAGTACAATGGGCACTGACCCATGTTGGGTACAGTTCAATGGGCACTGTCCTGTGTTGGGTAAAGTTCAATGGGCACTGACCCATTTTGGGTACAGTTCAATGGGCACTAACCTGTGTTGGCTACAGTTCAAAGGGCAGTGACCCGTGTTGGTTACATTTCAATGGGCACTGACCTGTGTTGGGTACAGATCAATGGGCACTGACCCATTTTGGGTGCAGTTCAATGGGCACTGACCTGAGTTGGGTACAGTTCAATGGGCACTGACCCATGCTGGGTACAGTTCAATGGGCACTGACCTGTGTTGGATACAGTTCAATGGGCACTGACCTGTGTTGGGTACAGTTCAATGGGCCCTGACCCATGTTGGGTACAATTCAATGGGCACTAAACCGTGTTGGGTACAGTTCAATGAGCACTGACCCATGTTGGGTACAGTTCAATGGGCACTGACCTGTGTTGGGTACAGTTCAATGGGCACCGATCCATGTTGGGTAAAGTTGAATGGGCACTGACCTGTGTTGGGTACAGTTCCATGGGCACTGACCTGTGTTGGGTACAGTTCAATGGGCACTGATCCGCGTTGGGTATATATCAGTGGGCATTGAACAGTGTTGCGTACAGTTCAATGGGCATTGACCTGTGTTGGGTACTGTTCAATGGGCACTGATCTGTGTTGGTTACAGTTCAATGGGTACTGACCTGTGTTGGGTACAGTTCAATGGGCACTGACCTGTGTTGGGTACAGTTCAAAGGGCACTTATCCAAGTTGGGTACAGTTCAATGGGCACTGCCCTCTGCTGGGTAAAGTTCAATGCGCACTGAGTCGAGTTGGGTACAGTTCAATGGGCACTGACCCATGTTGGGTACAGTTTAATAGGCACTGTCGCATTTTGCTTACAGTTCAATGGCCACTGTCCCATGTTGGGTACAGTTCAGTGGGCATGGACCCATGTTGGGTACAGTTGAATGGGCACTGACTCATCTTGGGTACAGTTCAATGGGCACTGACCCATGTTGGGTACAATTCAATGGGCACTGACACATGTTGGGTATAGTTCAATGGGCACTGACCCATGTTGGGTACAGTTCAAAGGGCACTGACCCATGTTGGGTACAGTTCAATGGGCACAGACCCATGTTGGGTACAGTTCAATGGGCACTAACTCATGTTGGGTACAGTTCAATTGGCACTGACCCGTATTGGGTACAGTTCAATGGGCACTGACCCATGTTGGGTACAGTTTAATAGGCACTGTCGCATTTTGGTTACAGTTCAATGGGCACTGAACCATGTTTGGTACAGTTCAGTGGGCACGGACCCATGTTGGGTACTGTTCAATGGGCACTGACTCATCTTGGGTACAGTTCAATGGGCACTGACCCATGTTGGGTACAATTCAATGGGCACTGACCCATGTTGGGTACAGTTCATTGGGCACTGACCTGTGTTGCGTACAGTTCAATGGGCGCCGATCCATGTTGGGTTCAGTTCAATGGGCACTGTCCTGTGTTGGGTAAAGTACAATGGGCACTGACCCATGTTGGGTACAGTTCAATGGGCACTGTCCTGTGTTGGGTAAAGTTCAATGGGCACTGACCCATTTTGGGTACAGTTCAATGGGCACTAACCTGTGTTGGCTACAGTTCAAAGGGCAGTGACCCGTGTTGGTTACATTTCAATGGGCACTGACCTGTGTTGGGTACAGATCAATGGGCACTGACCCATTTTGGGTGCAGTTCAATGGGCACTGACCTGAGTTGGGTACAGTTCAATGGGCACTGACCCATGCTGGGTACAGTTCAATGGGCACTGACCTGTGTTGGATACAGTTCAATGGGCACTGACCTGTGTTGGGTACAGTTCAATGGGCCCTGACCCATGTTGGGTACAATTCAATGGGCACTAAACCGTGTTGGGTACAGTTCAATGAGCACTGACCCATGTTGGGTACAGTTCAATGGGCACTGACCTGTGTTGGGTACAGTTCAATGGGCACCGATCCATGTTGGGTAAAGTTGAATGGGCACTGACCTGTGTTGGGTACAGTTCCATGGGCACTGACCTGTGTTGGGTACAGTTCAATGGGCACTGATCCGCGTTGGGTATATATCAGTGGGCATTGAACAGTGTTGCGTACAGTTCAATGGGCATTGACCTGTGTTGGGTACTGTTCAATGGGCACTGATCTGTGTTGGTTACAGTTCAATGGGTACTGACCTGTGTTGGGTACAGTTCAATGGGCACTGACCCATGTTGGGTACAGTTCAATGGACACTGACCCATGTTGGGTACAGTTCAATGGGCACTGACCTGTGTTGGGTACAGTTCAATGGGTACTGACCCGTGTTGGGTACAGTTCAATGGTCACTGACCCGTGTTGGGTACAGGTAACAAGCTCTGAGTATCTGCTACGAGTTCATCTTTGAGTATTTAGTTCAAGTTGAGACCCAGGAGATGGGATATTTCGGGTATGAGGATCCAGTGGGTGGGCTATAGACACTTTTACTGAAATGTTTAACTTGATGACACTGCAGGTGTTGCACTGCACAGGACATGTGAAGAGATGTGAGATGAGCAGCCAGATTGCCGACAGCGGGTTCCCAGAATTCCCAATGTCCTTCCTGTTGATGATCTGTGAACCTATTCCACACCCATCCAACATTGAGATTTCGTTGGACAGCAAGACCTTCCTGAGTCACCATAGCTTGGACATGAAGTTCATTTACTGTGACCAGAAGTAAGGAAATAGATTAATATTGACATTAGAGTTACATTAAGAAGTCCCAACTGGATCATCTGGAGGATTGTGTTCGATTCTGGGCACCGCACTTTAGGGAGGAAGTGAAGGCTTTAGAGAGGGTGCAGAAAAAGATTTAAGAAATCGTTCCAGAGATGAGGGATTTCAGTTATGTGGGTAGATTGGAGAAGCTGGGGCTGTTCTTCTTGGAGAAGGCTGAGAGGAGATTTGATCGAGGTGTTTAAAATCATGAGGGGTCTGGAGAAAGTAGATCGGGAGAAACTGTCCTCATTGGTGGAAGGATCAAGAACCAAAGGACACCGAGTTAAAACGATTGACAAGAGAGGCAAAGGAGACATGAGTTGAACCTTTTTCACACAAGCGAGCGGTTAGGATCTGGAATGCGCTGCCTGAGGGTGTGGTGGAGCATGGCATGGCTTTCTAAGGGAATTGAATAATTATCTGAAGAGAAAAAATTAGCAGGGCTACAGGGAAAGGGCAGGGAGGGGAGTGGGCTAGCTGAATTGCTCTTGTAGAGTGCCAGCATGGCCTCGATGGGCTGAATGGCCTCCTTCTCATGGAGTGGGGCTTGAACACACAACCTTCCTGCAAGGCGCTACCCACTGAACCGCCGTATTATCAGGGTGAGGGGTTTTGGTAAGGTGTTCCGGGACATTGACCCAGAAGCAGTGAGGGAGCAGCCCAAGCTATAATGGCGTGTGTAGCTGGGAGGGGAACTGAAAGGTGGTGGTGTTCCCATGGACCTGACGCCTTTGTCCTTGTAGGTGGGGGGGATCATGGGTGGGCTGTGCTGTTGCAGCAACTTTGGAGACTTGCTCAATCTTGAGTTTCATCTTGACAATAACAAAATGACATAAGGCCGGAGCTCAAGGGGTTAAATTCCATCCTGGAGGGTTCAATGTGCAGTCGAACTATTTGTCACTGGCAACGTTCCAGCCCTTGGACTGAGTGGGGGAAGGACATTACCCTCCAACAATCCAAAAAACTCTCCTTAACTGTCACGAACCATCAGCCACTGGGTAGCAGATCTGAGGCACGTACCATGAACCATGGGATCAGAACACAGCACACCGTGCCGACAGGCACTGGATCAAAACAACACACAAGACACCACGGTCAGAATATAATGCTCGTGGGGTGGGCACGCACCTGACCCTACTGAGCGTAAAATGATGGGCGATGATGTCAAGCGAGCCCCCCGACATCATCGCGCATTCCCGCCATATTCCGATTGACGGGCACACACCAGAGTTGGCAACGCCTCCCCCCCCCCCACCCCGCCAACAATGAATAGGCCGATTGAAGCCATTAAAGTTAGAATTGAAAGAAACTTTTCGCTGTCCGTTGGCCTTTGCATTTTTTTGAGGAAATCTCATCCGCGGGTGGGTGGGACGAGGTGTCCAACGGCGAATAGAATTAAAATTTAAATTTTAACATTTCATTTGTAACGTGACTGGGTCACCTGTTTTGTCACCTTTTTTTTTTAAGACCTTTATTTTTAATGTTTTAAGCTCTTTGTCTCCCTGTGCCTCAGGGAGCTGTTCCAGCCCACACACCCGCGCGCGTGTGCACCAACCTGCGCTCTCACCCTCCCCTTGCCCCCCTTCACACGGGCAGAGCTGCCACACGCGTGTTTCCACGCTAGGTGACCCTCAACTGGCCAGCGAGGCATCGCAGTCCAGCCCCTGATCGCGGGCAGTGGTCCGCTTCCCAACCAACGCCCCCCCCCCCCTCACGACAACGTGCACAGGATCAGGACAATACCCGAGGCGCCATGCCAGAACAACACGGGTGGAACATGCCAACCCGCGTGGGGGAGTGGGCGGTGGAAGAGGAAGATGGATAGAGAAATGTATTGCCCTGCCGCGGGGCAGAAGACAAGGCGCAGGGTAGGACGGGACAGAGTGACACTGGGCTAGGCACACTGTGGGTGGGCCAGTAATGGAAACCACCCACATTGTGATGTGAGCGTTGATGCTGAGCTCCTGTTGGCCAATCCGCGACTCTCCCTCTCTCTTTCTGCAGAATCACTGATCTGATTGGTTACCACCCGAAGGCAATGCTTGGACACACTTCCTACGAGTTCTATCATTCGCTGGACTCCGATCACATGACCAAGACACACCGTATCTGTAAGTATTTCCCCTTCTGTAATTGTCCACAAGCCTGTCCACCCACTGGACAGGGCAGTGACCCCAACTTCATCCCAGCCTAGGCTATCGACGCTAAGACAGGCCCAAGTATCAATATAGGCAGCAACTTAGGATGGCTGGAGGAGGAAAGGTCACTGGGGCAGAAGGACACACATCTTTGGTCAGGAATGAGACACATTAAGAAGCAATGGAGTGGGAGCTTTACTCTGTATCTAACCCCGTGCTGTACCTGTCCTGGGAGTGTTTGATGTGGACAGTGTAGAGGGAGATTTACTCTGTATCTAACCCCGTGCTGTCCCTGTCCTGGGAGTGTTTGATGGGGACAGTGTAGATGGAGATTTACTCTGTATCTAACCCCGTGCTGTACCTGCCCTGGGAGTGTTTGATGGGGACAGTGTAGAGGGAGATTTACTCTGTATCTAACCCCGTGCTGTACCTGTCCTGGGAGTGTTTGATGGGGACAGTGTAGAGGGAGATTTACTCTGTATCTAACCCTGTGCTGTACCTGTCCTGGGAGTGTTTGATGGGGACAGTGTAGAGGAAGCTTTACTCTGTATCTAACCCCGTGCTGTACCTGCCCTGGGAGTGTTTGATGGGGACAGTGTAGAGGAAGCTTTACTCTGTATCTAACCCCGTGCTGTACCTGTCCTGGGAGTGTTTGATGGGGACAGTGTAGAGGGAGCTTTACTCTGTATCTAACCCCGTGCTGTACCTGTCCTGGGAGTGTTTGATGGGGACAGTGTAGAGGGAGCTTTACTCTGTATCTAACCCCGTTCTGTACCTGCCCTGGGAGTGTTTGATGGGGACGGGGAAGAGGGAGATTTACTCAGTATCTAACCCCGTGCTGTACCTGTCCTGGGAGTGTTTGATGGGGACTGTGTAGAGGGAGATTTACTCTGTATCTAACCCCGTGCTGTACCTGTCCTGGGAGTGTTTGATGGGGACGGGGAAGAGGGAGATTTACTCAGTATCTAACCCCGTGCTGTACCTGTCCTGGGAGTGTTTGATGGGGACTGTGTAGAGGGAGATTTACTCTGTATCTAACCCCGTGCTGTACCTGTCCTGGGAGTGTTTGATGGGGACTGTGTAGAGGGAGATTTACTCTGTATCTAACCCCGTGCTGTACCTGTCCTGGGAGTGTTTGATGGGGACTGTGTAGAGGGAGATTTACTCTGTATCTAACCCCGTGCTGTACCTGTCCTGGGAGTGTTTGATGGGGACGGGGAAGAGGGAGATTTACTCAGTATCTAACCCCGTGCTGTACCTGTCCTGGGAGTGTTTGATGGGGACTGTGTAGAGGGAGATTTACTCTGTATCTAACCCCGTGCTGTACCTGTCCTGGGAGTGTTTGATGGGGACGGGGAAGAGGGAGATTTACTCAGTATCTAACCCCGTGCTGTACCTGTCCTGGGAGTGTTTGATGGGGACTGTGTAGAGGGAGATTTACTCTGTATCTAACCCCGTGCTGTACCTGTCCTGGGAGTGTTTGATGGGGACTGTGTAGAGGGAGATTTACTCTGTATCTAACCCCGTGCTGTACCTGTCCTGGGAGTGTTTGATGGGGACTGTGTAGAGGGAGATTTACTCTGTATCTAACCCCGTGCTGTACCTGTCCTGGGAGTGTTTGATGGGGACGGGGAAGAGGGAGATTTACTCTGTATCTAACCCCGTGCTGTACCTGCCCTGGGAGTGTTTGATGAGGACAGTGTAGAGGGAGCTTTACTCTGTATCTAACCCCGTGCTGTACCTGTCCTGGGAGTGTTTGATGGGGACAGTGTAGAGGGAGCTTTACTCTGTATCTAACCCCGTGCTGTACCTGTCCTGGGAGTGTTGATGTGAACAGTGTAGAGGGAGATTTACTCTGTATCTAACCCTGTGCTGTACCTGTCCTGGGAGTGTTTGATGGGGACAGTGTAGAGGGAGGTTTACTCTGTATCTAACCCCATGTTGTACCTGTCCTGGGAGTGTTTGATGGGGACAGTGTAGAGGGAGATTTACTCTGAATCTAACCCCGTGTTGTACCTGTCCTGGGAGTGTTTGATGGGGACAGTGTAGAGGGAGCTTTACTCTGTATCTAACCCCGTGCTGTACCAGTCCTGGGAGTGTTTGATGGGGACAGTGTAGAGGGAGATTTACTCTGAATCTAACCCCGTGCTGTACCTGTCCTGGGAGTGTTTGATGGGGACAGTGTAGAGGGAGATTTACTCTGTATCTAACCCCGTGCTGTACCTGTCCTGGGAGTGTTTGATGGGGACGGGGAAGAGGGAGATTTACTCTGTATCTAACCCTGTGATAGTGAAAGGATCCCCAGTATTTCACTACACGCCATCACACACTCTGCTATCTCACTACACACAGATGTCCCCTACGAAGCCCAGTTCCAGTTAATCACCCCTCACATCTGTGCTTTCAGGACAGGTGGGGTGAAAATCGAATAAAAGGACCAGAGGCCTGGCAGGAAGATTTGTGTGTTCAGCGGCTTCACCCTGGCCCACAGGATCAATGGCCTGAACCTCCATCTCTCACTCCTCCTAGAGTTCAGACCTTTCTCTGAACATCTCTCCTCCTTCCAGCTTCACTTAGCTCATCATCCCATCACTCAGTCCAACCCAGTCCCTCCCCTTCCTGACTCTTCCCTTCCCTCTATCCCCCTCCCTCAATCTCGCGTCCCTCGCAATCGACCTTCCTCGCTCTTACCCTCCCTCGCTCATACTTTCCCTCACTCACCCTCCCTCAGTTTCCCCTTCTCCTCTTCCTCCTCCTCCTCCCTCTGTCTGCACTCCCTCAGTCGTTTCCTCGCTCCTGAATTGGGTGTCACTGCTTCCTGAAGCCCCTCACTTTCTCTCCGACCCTTGGCATCCCTCTCTGTGGGCCTATGAGCCGAGGCTCTGCCCGCTGGGGAGACAGGAGGCCCTTTGGGCCTGCTGCACCTCCTGAAGCCTGTTTTGGTTCATCTGATGCCACCAAGGCAACAGGTTTTATTTGGACCATGGTCAGGTGGACTCATCCTGCTGTTTACTCAGCGAAGCGTTGGAAGGTCTTTACTGTAAAGCTGTCAGTCACCTTGAGCTGTATATAGCTCTAGAGCATCCGTGCACACAGCCCGTGCTACAACGACAAGTTGCATTCATATAGCACCCTGAACAGCCCGGGATTCTTCACTAGAGCGTTGTCAGGCAAAATTTGAACCACACAAGAAGATATTAGGGCAGGTGACCGAGATCTCGGTCAAAGAGGTCAGTTTTAAGGAGCTCCTTAAAGGAAGAGAGAGGGGCGGAGGTTTAGGGAGGGAATTCCAGAGCTCAGGGCCCAGGGAAGCTGAAGGCAAGGCCCCCAATGGTGGAGCGATTAAAATGGGGGATATGAAGTAGTGCGGAATCGGAGGGTTACAGAATTGGATGAGGTTGCAGAGATAGGGAAGGAGTGGGGTGTGGTATCTGAGATCATTCTTTAGCATTCCTGTCCTTTGGGGAAATTTAACAGACTCAGGGAGATGTGAAGAGAGCCCCACTGGACTGACACTCAGACTTTCACATCCCACTTTGTTCCCCTCCCCTCCTGAAGGTGCTGAGTACCATCCCCAGCAGTTGCCGCCTGGCATCCACTACCTCACCCGTGTGGCCATTCTTAATGTGGGCAAGCAGGCTGTTTGGCTGTGAGGGCATCACAGCTGGACCCAATCCCGCCCAGGAGGGAGGTGCAGGTGGAGCCGGTCCAGTTGTAGCAGCGGGATTCACGTCTGGAACGGGTTTGGGGTTTATTCGGAGTTAGGGGGGAAAGTCATATTTGGAAACAGAGCTTCTCAGGCAGGGTCAGTGATAAAGGAGGTTGAAGTTCCACTTAAGATTCAGGGAGATAGGGCAGCAAACATCGTTGATCAAAGAAAGCGGTACCTTCAAAGGGTAGAGGCGTCTAGGCTAAGAAGCTCCTGTCTGTAGGCTCCCTGGGTGCAGGGTGATGCTCCCTGGTGTAGTTTTGTTCCCTTGTGGAGTGATAATCCCTTGAAAGTGATGCTCCCTCATGCAGTGACCAACCCTCACAAAGTCACTCTCCCTCGTGGAGTGTTGCTCCCTCACAGAGTAACGATCCCTGGCAGAGTGATGCTCCCTTAAGGACTGACACTTCCTCAGATTCTCCCTTGTGAGCTCGTTGTCTAGGTTATTTCTGCAGGCTAACAGCACCCTCTCCACTCCCTTTCCAGTGCTGAATAAGGGTCAGGTCACCTCAGATCAATACCGGTTTCTGGCCAAGAATGGAGGGTATGTTTGGCTGAAGACACAAGCTACTGCGATCTACAACAGCAAGAACTCAAGGCCTCAATGCATCGTCTGCATCAACTCTGTGCTCAGGTGAGCTACACCTGGACAAGGTGCCAGTGGCAATGTGTTTGGGGGGAAGAGAACAGGGAGGGGAATCCTGGTGGATGTGGGCAGGTTCAAGTCCTGCAGAGAGAGAGTATACATCAGAGAATTCATTCATTAAAAAACACACACACACACACACACACACAGACACACAAACACACATGCACAGACACACACACACACTTACACACAAACGCACAGACATGCACTCACAGACACAGACACACAAACACACACATACACAGACACAGACACACAAACACACATGAACATATACACGTGCACACAGACATACAAACACACACACAGACACAGACAGACACACAGAGACAGACACACACACACAGACACACACACACAGACACACAAACACACAGACACACATACACAGACACACACACAAACACACAGACACACATACACAGACACACACACAAACACACAGACACACATACACAGACACACACAAACACACACAGACAGACACACACACACAGACACAGACAGACACACACACGCAGACACACAAACACACAGACACAGACAGACACACAGAGACAGACACACACACACAGACACACAAACACACAGACACACAGATACAGACAGACAGACACACGCACGCGCAGTTCAGGAATTGAAGATAAGAAGCTGATTGAGGACAGTGGTGATTGGGTAATGTCAAGCTTGGGAGTGTTGGGAGGAAGACAGGCTGCTGTGTGAGGAAATGCTTCCTGACATCACCCCTCAATGGCCTGGCTGTCATTCTAAAGTTCTGCCCTATCGTCCTAGACTCCCCCCACCCCCACCCCCCCCCCAACCATCAAAGGAAATAGTTTCTCTCTATTGACCCTTTCAAATCCCTTAATAATCTTAAACACCTCGATTAGAATTAATCCTCTCTACTCGAGGGAACACAAGCCGGGCCTATCTAACTTAACCTCAAAATCTTACCCCTTTTCTCCTGGTACATTTCACCACAATGGGAACCAGAGAAAGTGGCAGGAGTTTTTAGGGCTGGGGGCTTCTGGAGGAACAGGGCAGAGGGCCAAGTGGTAAACAAATCAGTGTGAGGCTTCTTCTACGCTGGTTCTGGTGAGATGCGATTCAGCAGTAACGTCTCTCCTAAACAGCAAGCGCTTGCTGATGCCTGTTATGCCTCTGATGTTTGACAGTGTGTCTGCTCTCTCTCTGCAGCTCAGTGTTAGAGGACACGGTCATCTTCTCCTTAGACCAGAGAGAGAGGAGCCGGGAGCAGGCCGCCGATCTCGAGACAGACCAGGACCTCTTCGTCCAGTGCAACCAGAGTCCCGAGAAACTGGATGAACCGGCGCCAACTCCTGGAGATACCATCGTGCCCCCGGATTTCACAGGTACCCGTGGGGTTCGAGGACCTACAGGGACCCACAGGCTACCTTACTGATCATTATTTCGGATGGGTCGACAGCCAGGATGTCTTAAGGCCACGGAAGCACTTTTTGAAGCGTGGCCACTGTTGTAATGTGGGAAATGTAGCAGCCCAATTTACGCACAGCAAGATCCCACAAACAGTATAGGGATAATGACCAGATCGTTTGTTTTAGCACTATGTTTTGGCACGGGCATGTAACTCCCTGCTCTTCTTCAAATACTGTCATGGGATCACTCACACCCACTGAGAGGGAAGACGCGGACTCAATTTAAAATCCAATTTAAAAGAGGATCCCTCCAACAGTGCAGCACTCCCTCACTACTGACCCTCCAACAGTGCAGCACTCCATCAGTACTGACCCTCTGACAGTGCAGCACTCCCTCACTACTGACCCTCCAACAGTGCAGCACTCCATCAGTACTGACCCTCTGACAGTGCAGCACTCCCTCAGTACTGACCCTCTGACAGTGCCGCACTCCCTCAGTACTGACCCTCTGACGGTGCAGCACTCCCTCAGTACTGACCCTCTGACAGTGCAGCACTCCCTCAGTACTGACCCTCTGACAGTGCCGCACTCCCTCAGTCCTGACCCTCTGACAGTGCAGCGCTCCCTCAGTACTGACCCTCTGACAGTGCCGCACTCCATCAGAACTGACCCTCTGACGGTGCAGCACTCCCTCAGTACTGACCCTCTGACAGTGCAGCACTCCCTCAGTCCTGACCCTCTGACAGTGCTGCACTCCCTCAGTACTGACCCTCTGACAGGGCAGCACTCCCTCAGTACCTCCTTGGGAGTGTCAGCCTGGATTTTATGCTTATGTGTCTGGATTAGGACCTGAACCACTCAGCATGCTGCCCACCCATTTGGACAAGCCCATGGGCTGTATTCCAGATCTTCGTCACTAATTACAGTTCCTTTGTGTGTCAGTTCGGTTAGATTCGAAAGCATTCCACTTCACCAAAACACTCCCTGAAGATAGCGAGGAGCCCCTGTCACCTGAGGAGTTCTGCACCCCCGAACTCTGCAAACTTCTGTCCCCAATCTTCGACCATCCAGAGGGGCTGAGATCCAGCAGCGACAGAAGGCAGGACTCAGAGCCACTAAACAAGGCACACAAAAGGGAGAGGGAAGTGACCATGCCGGATAGCTGTGAAAGTTCTGATACGGTGAGTGTGGGATGGGAACGTGCTGAGGGGCAGGAGTCACTTTGGACTGGCGATGATAATGTGACGGATTGATGTACTCTTCTGCACCACACTGGCTCCAGAAACGGTTGATCTGCTGCAAGAGCTCACTGGAACTCTGAGCTGCAAAGTCCGCCGGGATATATTCTCATCTTTTGCCACAGTCCCACACTCCTCCTCTGAAGGTGCTGACTCTCACTGGGGACAGTTCCTGAAGGTGCTGACTCTCACTGGGGGACAGTTCCTGAAGGTGCTGACTCTCACTGGGGGACAGTTCCTGAAGGTGCTGACTCTCACTGAGGGGGGGACAGTTCCTGAAGGTGCTGACTCTCACTGGGGGACAGTTCCTGAAGGTGCTGACTCTCACTGAGGGGGGGACAGTTCCTGAAGGTGCTGACTCTCACTGGGGCACAGTTCCTGAAGGTGCTGACTCTCACTGGGGGACAGTTCCTGAAGGTGCTGACTCTCACTGGGGGACAGTTCCTGAAGGTGCTGACTCTCACTGGGGCACAGTTCCTGAAGGTGCTGACTCTCACTGGGGGACAGTTCCTGAAGGTGCTGACTCTCACTGTGGGGGCAGTTCCTGAAGGTGCTGACTCTCATTGGGGGACAGTTCCTGAAGGTGCTGACTCTCACTGGGGGACAGTTCCTGAAGGTGCTGACTCTCACTGTGGGGGCAGTTCCTGAAGGTGCTGACTCTCACTGTGGGGGTGTACAGTTCCTGAAGGTGCTGACTCTCACTGGGGGACAGTTCCTGAAGGTGCTCACTCTCACTGGGGGGGGACCGTTCCTGAAGGTGCTGACTCTCACTGGGGGGCAGTTCCTGAAGGTGCTGACTCTCACTGGGGGACAGTTCCTGAAGGTGCTGACTCTCACTGGGGGACAGTTCCTGAAGGTGCTGACTCTCACTGGGGGACAGTTCCTGAAGGTGCTGACTCTCACTGGGGGACAGTTCCTGAAGGTGCTGACTCTCACTGGGGGACAGTTCCTGAATGTGCTCACTCTCACTGGGGGGGGACCGTTCCTGAAGGTGCTGACTCTCACTGGGGGACAGTTCCTGAATGTGCTCACTCTCACTGGGGGGCGACAGTTCCTGAAGGTGCTGACTCTCACTGTGGGGGGGGGTACAGTTCCTGAAGGTGCTCACTCTCACTGGGGGGCAGTTCCTGAAGGTGCTGACTCTCACTGGGGGACAGTTCCTGAAGGTGCTGACTCTCACTGGGGGACAGTTCCTGAAGGTGCTGACTCTCACTGGGGGGCAGTTCCTGAAGGTGCTGACTCTCACTGGGGGACAGTTCCTGAAGGTGCTGACTCTCCCTGGGGGACAGTTCCTGAAGGTGCTGACTCTCACTGGGGACAGTTCCTGAAGGTGCTGACTCTCACTGGGGGGCAGTTCCTGAAGGTGCTGACTCTCACTGGGGGACAGTTCCTGAAGGTGCTGACTCTCACTGGGGGACAGTTCCTGAAGGTGCTGACTCTCACTGGGGAACAGTTCCTGAAGGTGCTGACTCTCACTGGGGGACAGTTCCTGAAGGTGCTGACTCTCACTGGGGGGCAGTTCCTGAAGGTGCTGACTCTCACTGGGGACAGTTCCTGAAGGTGCTGACTCTCACTGGGGGACAGTTCCTGAAGGTGCTGACTCTCACTGGGGGACAGTTCCTGAAGGTGCTGACTCTCACTGGGGGGCAGTTCCTGAAGGTGCTGACTCTCACTGGGGGACAGTTCCTGAAGGTGCTGACTCTCACTGGGGGACAGTTCCTGAAGGTGCTGACTCTCACTGGGGAACAGTTCCTGAAGGTGCTGACTCTCACTGGGGGACAGTTCCTGAAGGTGCTGACTCTCACTGGGGACAGTTCCTGAAGGTGCTGACTCTCACTGGGGGACAGTTCCTGAAGGTGCTGACTCTCACTGGGGGACAGTTCCTGAAGGTGCTGACTCTCACTGGGAGGGGGACAGTTCCTGAAGGTGCTGACTCTCACTGGGGGACAGTTCCTGAAGGTGCTGACTCTCACTGGGGGGCAGTTCCTGAAGGTGCTGACTCTCACTGGGGACAGTTCCTGAAGGTGCTGACTCTCACAGGGGGACAGTTCCTGAAGGTGCTGACTCTCACTGGGAGGGGGACAGTTCCTGAAGGTGCTGACTCTCACTGGGGGGTACAGTTCCTGAAGGTGCTGACTCTCACTGGGGGGTACAGTTCCTGAAGGTGCTGACTCTCACTGGGGGACAGTTCCTGAAGGTGCTGACTCTCACTGTGGGACAGTTCCTGAAGGTGCTGACTCTCACTGGGGGGACAGTTCCTGAAGGTGCTGACTCTCACTGGGGTACAGTTCCTGAAGGTCCTGACTCTCACTGGGGGACAGTTCCTGGAGAATGAGGGCTGGGGAATGAGGCCAGTGCTGGGGCACTGGGTGAGGGTTGGAGGTTTATGGGATTGATGGGGTTGTTGGGGGTTAATGGAATTGTTGGGGGGGGAGGACCAATGGAATTGCTGAAGGGTCAATAGGGTGGCTGAGGGGTCAATGAGGTAATTGAGCTGTCAGTGGGGCTGTCAGGGGGTTGATAGGGTTGTTGGGGGGTCAATGGGATTGTTGAGGGGTCAATGGAGCTGCTGGGGGATCAGTTAGGTTGTTAAAGGGTCAATGTGGTTGCTGGAGAGGTGATGGGGTTTCTCGGGGGTCAGTGGGGTTGTTGGGGGATCAGTGATGTTGTTGGGGTGGGTCAGTGGGGTTGTTGGGAGGGGGGTCACTGGGGCTGTTGGGGGTCAGCGGTGCTGTTGGGGAGGTTGGTGGTGTTGTTGGGGGGGGTCAGTGGGGTTGTTGGGGGGGTCAGTGGGGTTGTTGGGGTCAGTGGGGTTGTTGGGGGGTCAGTGGGGCTGTTTGGGGGTCAGTGGTGTTTTTGGGGGGGTCAGTGGTGTTGTTGGGGGGGTCAGTGGAGTTGTTGGGGGGGTCATTGGGCTTGTTGGGGTCAGTGGGGTTGTTGGGGGGGTCAGTGGAGCTGTTTGGGGGTCAGTGGTGTTGTTGGGGGGTCAGTGGTGTTGTTGGGGGGGTCAGTGGGGTTGTTGGGTCAGTGGGGTTGTTGGGGTGATCAGTGGGGTTCTTGGGTGGGGTCAGTGAGGTTGTTGGGGGGGGGAACAGTGGGGTTGTTGGGGGGGTCAGTGGGGTTGTTGGGTCAGTGGGGTTGTTGGGGGGATCAGTGGGGTTCTTGGGTGGGGTCAGTGAGGTGTTGGGGGGGGAAGAGTGGTGTTGTTGGGGGTGGTCAGTGGGGTTGTTGGGGTAGGTGGGGTTGTTGGGGGGGTCAGTGGGGCTGTTGGGGGGGTTAGTGAGGTTGTTGGGGGGGTCAGTGGGGTTGTTGGGGGGGTCAGTGGAGTTGTTGGGGGGTCAGTGAAGTTGTTGGGGGGTCAGTGTGGTTGTTGGTTGGGTCAGTGAGGTTGTTGGGGGGTCAGCGGTGTTGTTGCGGGGTCAGTGGGGTTGTTGGGGGTGTAATTGGGTTGTTGGGGGGTCAGTGGGATTGTTGGGGGGTCAGTGGAGTTGTTGGGGGGGGTTCAATGGGATTGTTTGGAGGGCAGTGAGGTTGTTGGGGGGGCCAGTGGGGTTGTTGGGTCAGTGGGGTTGTTGGGGGGGGGGCGGTCAGTGGGGTTGTTGGGGTGGTCACTAGGGTTCTTGGGGGGTCACTGGGGTTGTTGGGGGGAACAGTGCGGTTGTTGGGGGGGTCAGTGGGGTTGTTGGGGGGATCAGTGGGATTGTTGGGGGGTCAGTGGGGTTGTTGGGGTGTCAGTGGGGTTGTTGGGGGAGTCAGTTGGGTTGTTGGTGGGGGGTCAGTGGGGTTGTTGGGGGGTTCGATGGGGTTGTTGGGAGGTTTGATGGGATTGTTGGGGAGTCAGTGGGGTTGTTGGGGGAGTCAGTGGGGTTGGTGGGGTCAGTGGGTTTGTTGGGGGTGGTGATTGGTGTAGTTGGGGGGGTCAGTGGGATTGTTTGGGGATCAGTTGGGTTTTTGGGGGTCAGTGGGGTTGTTGGAGGGTCAGTGGGGTTGTTTGGGGGTCGATGGGATTGTTAGGGGATCAGTGGGGTTGTTCGGGATGTCAGTGGGGTTGTTGGGGTGGTCAGTGGGGTTGTTGAGGGGTCAGCGGGGTTGTTGGGGCATCGATGGTGTTGGGTCAGTGGTGCTTTGGGGGGATCAGTGGTGTTGTTGGGGGGTCAGTGGGGTTGTTGGGAGGGGTCAGTGGGGTTGTTGGGGGGGGGGTCGATGGGATTGTTGGGGGGGTTGATGGGATTGTTGGGGGGGTCGATGGGATTGTTGGGGGGGGGTTGATGGGATTGTTGGGGGGGTCGAAGGGATTGTTGAGGGGGTCGATGGGATTGTTGAGGGGGTCGATGGGGTTGTTGGGGGGAGTCGATGGGAACACTGGGAAACGTGTTGTTGTGTTTTTGGTTTCTTGAGGTTTGGTTCTTTCCACTTTGACAGGACCATGAGATCAAGTATTTCTGCTTTGACACAGAAGTCGTGCAAAATCTGACTGCAATGGGTAGCAAAGCTCAGCAGACTGAGACAGACCAGGTCAGTCACGTTCCCGCAGTGTTAGCCTCTCCAATTCTCCCACTCCGAATCTCATGACTCTGAACGTAGAAGGTGTCAGGACCCGGCGATGGTACACAGAAACAGACACTGCTTCTCAGTTAGAGAGAGGCAAGAAACCCAGCCAGCACACTCCTGCTCCGGGTCACTCACCTGTTAGTGACCACCAGGCGAGGGCCCGGTCAGAGTTGGCTGCGATTTCCTCAGAATCACATAGATCCTGACACTCAATATCCAGATAAAAAGGAACATTGCAACTGGTGGAGACCATTCAGCCCCTCAAGCCTGTCCTGCCATTCAATGAGATCATGGTTGACCTGCGACCTGACTCCACATGGGCCTTTGCCCCATATCATAATTGGATAACAAAAACCTATTAATCTCCATTTTAAAATTAGCGATTGATCTAGCATCAATGTAGGAAGGACTGTTCCAAACTCCTACCACTGATTATCTGAAGGACACAGAATGGGGATGGTGAATAAAAGAGTCGCAAGGATTGTAACAGAACTGATGGATATTGGGAAATTTTGAACAGTTTTCTTCCTTCAGAAAAGAGATTTATAGGATCCCTGATAGAATGGCTTTTAAAATTGTAAATGGTTTGGACCGGATAGATGTAGGGAGAATGTTTCCTCTTGTGGGAGAATCCAAAACGTGAGGCTATAAATATAGAATAATTACCAATAAATCCAATAGGGAAATGAGGGGAAATTTCTTCACTCAGAGAGAGTGGTCAGAAGGTGGAACTCGCTACTATGGGAAGTGTTTGAGGCAAATAGGTTAGACACTTCAAAAAAAAACAAGATGAGTACAAGAGAGAAAAGGGGATAGAAAGATTGGCTGAAAAGCTGAGGGGTGGGCTGAATGGCCTGTGTCTGTGCTGCAGATTCTATGTAATTCTTCATAACAACTTACTTTAATCTTGGTAGTAAAGTGACCCAAGGTGCGACATAGGAGCGCAATCAAATAAAATTTGACACTGATTCACGGGAGACATTGGGGCAGGTGGTCAAATGTTTGTTCAAAGAGGAAGGTTTTAGGGGACATCATAAAGGAGGAAGGAAGCAGAGAGGTTTAGGGAGGGAATTCAAGAGCTTGGGGCCCCAGGCAGCTGAAGGCACGGACGCCAATGACGGAGAGATTAAAATCGGGGATGTGCAAGGGGCCAGAATTGGAGGAACGCGGACATCTCCGGGGGGGTTGTAGGGGCTGCAGGAGGTTATAGAGATAGGGAGGGATAAGGCCACAGAGGGATTTAAAACAAATTTGAAAACCTTACAGTCAAAGGGTTGCTTAACCGGGAGCTGGTGTAGGTTCAGTGAAGACAGCGGTGTTAAAATACAGGGCAGCAGAGCTTAAGATCAGCTCAAGTTTATGAGGGTGGAAGGTGGAGGGTGATGAGGAGAGTGTCGGAAATATTGAGTGTGTTGTGACAGAAGCATGGATGAGGGTTTCAGCAGCAGATGAGCTGAGGCTGGCGCAGAGTTGGGCAGTATTTCATCCACCTGATGGAAACATTTTGTTGATAACACGAGATATGGGGTAGCAATGAGCTGAGAGTCAAGTAGGACACTGAGGCCTAAAGGGGAAGGGATGGAAGGCACTCGAGACTGGGTCATGGGGGAGGGGGGTTTGGAGTAAACCAACTGTTACGAATAAACGAGAAGGCTGATTGGTGGTTTGGTGTTTGCAGGTGTCTACAGAGCTGGACCTGGAGATGTTAGCACCGTACATCTCCATGGAGGAGGACTTTCAGCTAAGCAGCTTTGAATCTCCTGAAGAAAAGGATGGACGGGCCTGTTCTGACCAGCGCCTGGACACCGATCCCAAAGACCGGCCCACCACGCAGGATGGCTCTCGCGGCTTGTCCGAGGCGCTGACTGTCCCGGAGACAGGAGACACCACCGCCTTCCGCCCTCAGCCCAGCAGCCTCCACGCCATCCAGTCCAGCAAGCCAGCCAGCAGCCAGGGGGAGGCGCTCTACAGAAGCTTGAGGGGAGCCCTCCGTCCTCAGGGAGGCGCTGCCGCCTCGCAACGATCCAGCAACATGACCCGCCTCAGCGTCGGCCGAGCTCCCGGCTCCAGCAGCAAGTCGATGGCTTTTGGGGGGCCGGCATTCACAGCGGCTGTGGAGAATGTCCTGCTGGCTTTATTCCAGCCCCAGACCTCGGCCAGTCCTCCTGAGACCGGGATTCACATCGGCCAGTCGGCCAGAACCAACGGTCAAGATGCAGATTCTTTAAAGTCTGGAGCTGAGCTGGAGCCGAGCGCTCAGCTGGATTCTGCTGGAACTGAGAGTGCAGTCCCAGCAGAACCCAGCAGAGAGAGGTACGATTGTCACTTTATCTCACACGGTACAATCCTTAGAGACAATGCACGCTTCTGGCCTCCATTTTATAAAATAGATGTAAGGAAGGGGAGGGGTGAGAAAAAGATTCATAGAGATAATATCAGAACCGAGAGGATATTATTAGCAGAAAGGGCTGAAAAGCACTGGGAATCTTATCTCAAAAACTTGAAAGACTGGGTCATACACTGGAACTCCCTCCCTAACAGCACTGTGGGTGTACCTACACCACATGGACTGCAGCGGCTCAAGAAGGCAGCTCACCACCACCTTCTCAAGGGCAATTAGGTATGGGCAATAAATGCTGGGCCCAGCCAGCGATGTCCACATCCTCTGAATCAATTCATTTTTTAAGAAGACATAAGTACATGTGGAACTGCACCCCAACACGGGTCAGTGTCCGTGCAACTGCACCCCAACACGGGACAGTGTCCGTGCAACTGCACCCCAACACGGGTCAGTGTCCGTGCAACTGCACCCCAACACGGGTCAGTGTCCGTGCAACTGCGCCCCAACACGGGTCAGTGTCCGTGCAACTGCACCCCAACACGGGTCAGTGTCCGTGCAACTGCACCCCAACACGGGTCAGTGTCTGTGCAACTGCACCCCAACACGGGTCAGTGTCTGTGCAACTGCGCCCCAACACGGGTCAGTGTCTGTGCAACTGCACCCCTGAAGCGGTCAGTTCCTGCAAGGCGGGAGGGATGAGAGTTATTGAAGAACAGATCTCAGTGGAGGATGTAGGGAGCTGCCCTGGTAACAGGGAGGCACAGATCCAGGCCAGCCCAAACCTAGCGACACCCCATTGTTACCGAGCACCTCCCGGGAGGGTTTCAGGCAGTTCCTTTGAGGGGGGGGTTCGGGCTCCTGAGCACAGCCAGCTTAACTTT